>NW_019739945.1:279242-281295 GCF_002891405.2 Cryptotermes secundus
TGCAAGGGCACTTTGTCACTGTGCTTTCCCGAGTCCCTACCATATGTTAGCACCGTAAGCAAATTGCAGTGTTACCAACATGCGTGCGGTGTGAGTTATGCGTGTTGACCCCTCGTTTTCATTTGACTGCCCCTTATACCACGGTAAGTCAATAAGTAAGTTACAAATGGATATAGCACTTAAACAAATAAGAGTATTGATTTGAAAAATGCTTTTATTTCTCAACATAATCTCCCTGTACGATGAGGCACTTGTCCCATTGTTTCATAAGCCCCTGAAGACCAGGAGCATAAAATTCTTTGGGCTGCTGTCGGAACCAGGCGGTGACTTCCCTTTCTACTACTTCATCGTCGGGAAAATGTTCAGCCGAAAGATTATGTTTAAGAAGGCCGAACAAGTGGAAGTCGCTTGGGGCAAGACTCATTAACTCTGATAATTCGGGTTAGCATATCGTGTCCTTCATCGTGGTAGCAATTGAGATGCTGTAATGCCAGACCCATTCTTTGCAATTTGTGTTGTGGGGTCAGCATGCGTGGTAACCATCGTGCACAGACTTTGTGAAAACCTAACCTGTCATGCAACATCCATTTGTTCGGCCCTCTTAAACATCATCTTTCAGCCGAACATTTTCCCGACGATGAAGCTGTAGAAAGGGAAGTCACCGCCTGGTTCCGATAGCAGCCCAAAGAATTTTATGCTGTTGGTTTTCAGGGTCTTATGAGATGGTGGGACAAGTACCTCAGTGTACAGGGAGATTCTGTTGAGAAATAAAAGCATTTTTCAAATCAGTGCTCTTATTTGTTTAAGTTCTATATCCATTTGTAACTTGCTTATTGACTTACCTACATACATTCACAAGACAACACAGAAGTAATGTAGACTTATGAAGCATTCAAACCCATGACCGAAGAGTCAGGCGGGTACTGCCTATGGTAACGGTAAAGCTGTCCCTGTAACCGCCCAAGAAAGCCCATAGGGTTGTCAGACGTCGATGCTGTCACATTTTCTAGACAATCGGCTCACAGTTGGCGTTGAGGTTGTCAGCTTCATGCGCCGGCTGCCCTTTACACCCCAGGATGTTTCCTGGTACTCATTTCTGTTAGAGGTTGAGTCGACCCCAGAGCCATAGTGTGGCTGGAAGGATTAGGTTAAACGAAAATTTCAATGACCTCATCGGGATTCGATACAGTGACCTTCCGGCTTATGATGACTATGGTTTTATAACATATTAATGAAATGGCCAATGGACGGAATTATCATATTACATGAAGTCACGGAAGATAATTTTAGCGAGGTTTCAAGTTATGGTCAGGCAAAACTGTAAATGGCAAATTCCTGATTTTGATGATAAGACGTGTACAAGCGTACTGCTCATTGAGGGCAGACTTCGTTTAATTAATTAATTTACTAATGAGCCTTGGTAACTAATGGCTACCAAATATATGGGCTTAGTGGGCATTCGAGTCCCTGAAGAGGGAAGGTGTAATATGTAGGCCAGTATTTGTAAATTGTGGCCAGACATAAGTAATACCGTATTTACGCATGTATAGGCCGCACATTTTTTGCCAAAAATTCAAGAGGAAAACTGGGGTGCGGCTTATATTCGAAATATTCGAAATCACACTTCATTTAAAAAAATTATATTCATAATTAGTAATACAGGGTGTTCTATTCCTGAAATAATATTCCAAGAAAATTATTTTTTCTATAATTTCTGTCTGAAAATTGTGCTGCGGCCTATACATTCGTAAATACGGTAATTATCTGTCCTAAATACTGAAGAATTTGTCTGAATTACGTAAATACAGCATTTTAATCGCTAAGTATTAGTGAAGACAGACTCTCTCGTCTAGGGGTCAGATTTTCTGGCTACAGATCCAGAGGTCCTGAGTTCGATTCCAGGCGCTACCAGATTTTCTGAGTAGTAGTGGGCCAGGAACGGGGTCCTCTCAGCTTCGTGAGGATAATTGAGGGCTATTTCAAGGAAATAGCGGCTCCGGTCTAGAAAACAGTAATTAACGCCCGTGGGGATCCGTTGCGCTGACCACGCGAC
>NW_019739945.1:281326-308844 GCF_002891405.2 Cryptotermes secundus
GAAATAAATTGTAATGTTTATGTGGACTAAACTCATCTCACTCATGACCGGGACCATGGCGAGTTCTTTCCAGCATGAAAACTTCATGTCCTATAAAAAGTGGGGCGTTTCATGACCATATGAATGAATATCAGTTGCTCAGAATGCAATTTGCTCCTTGCAGCTTGTTTAAGGACATTTCTCATAATAAACAAATGACAAAGAAAATGCGAAGAGAATTAACAAAGCTGGACTCAATGCACCGCGACGTGTTAACTTATGGTCTTCTATCGGACTGAAGAACTGGGCTGTTAAAGTTCATAGCACGTGAGAACTATAAATAAATTACATAAATGTAGCATGTATTTGTTATGTACAACATTTCTCTTTCCATCCACTCTACGTCCTAGCGCGGACCTAACAGAAATACCAAAATACAGGATGCTTGGATGAAAGGTATCCAAAATAAATAAAATATATATATGGAAACTGATTGTCGTAAACTTATCCGGCTTATGTCATCGGAAAGGAAAACTCTGAAAGTTTATTTATTTACACGTATGCGCCAGCTGGTGATCTTCGGCGAGCTCGGTAGCCATGTCGACACCACAGAAACAAGTTCCACGCCTGTTGTGGCTAGCAGAGTTGCAGTTCCTTACGGCCGCCCAGTGCCGTTTTGGAACTCAATATGGACGTCAGCCCCCTACACGGAAATCCATTCGGTTCTGGGAGAACAAACTGAGGACTACAGGTAGTCTGTTGCTTATAAAATCTCCTGGAAAGATACAGACCTCTGAAGAAAATGTCATTCGCATTAAACAGGCATTCCAGCGAAGTCCGCGCAAATTAATTCATCCTCTTAGCTTGAAGTTACGTACAAATTCCACCTTCAACAATGCACGGCGTGCTACACAAAAGGCTCCACCTAAGAGCGTAGCGTACAAGATTCAAATGATTCATGCACTAAAACCGAGTGACCAAGTAACACGCACAAAGTTCCCTGTGGACATGCTAGAAGGAATTGACGCGTCACCCGAGTCCTCCGCCAAGTGTGCTTCTCGGACGAGGCGACGTTCCATGTCAGTGGAGCTGTAAACAGGTACAACTGCAGGATTTGGGGCAGTCAAAATCCACATTTCACATGTGAGTTGGAGAGGGGCAACCCAAAGTGAACGTGTAGGCCGGCTTAATGCGCGACAAGTTGATGAGGCAGTTCTTCTCGGAAAAAGGCTGTAACCGGACGTTTGAACTTAAACATGCTGAAGCTGTATGTGGTGCCCCAGTTACCATCTCAAACTCTCCTCCAACAAGATGGGCCGCCGCCACATTTCTGCCGCCATGTTAGGAATCACCTGGACAGAGAGATGGCTGGGATATGAATTGGCAGAGGTGGACCAATCGCTTGGCCTCCTAGGTCGCCAGATTTAACACCGTTGGATTTTCTCTTGTGGGGTTATGTGAAGAACATTGTCTACCGGGTTAAGATCAACGAACTTCAACACCTGAAAACCGGCAAAAGGGACGCTGTGGCCACAGTAACAGCAAACATGCTTCAAGCAACGTGGAACGGGGCCCGAATATCGTCCGGATATTTGTCACGCCACCAAGAGAGCCCACGTTGAAATTTAGTGAGAAAACAAACTCCGATAGTTTTCCTTTATAGTGGTGTAACCCATAAATGTGAACAATAAATTCTTTCTGATATAATTATTTTATTTTGAAAACCTTTCATCCTGACATTCTGTATTATATTTCAGCATCCTGCTACACTTCTCCACTAGCTTCCATCTCTAATGCAACACAAAATTTTTATTTTAAAATGTCATTAAAATCACATTTTATTTAATTGTTGCCACATGTTTCGGCTCTACAAGGCCATCCTCAGGTAACTGTTAACTGACTGAAACCGCCGCACTGCATCAGCCCATACGTCCATATACGTGTATTTACGCGCTATTTCTGCACGTCCTTATTTGAGAACGTACGCCCACATTAAACTCGCTCTATTTTCATATTGCGGCGTCCACGCTGTGTTCCTATTGTGCGTAGTTTGCTTCAGTCGGCGTGTGTACCCAGATATTCTCAGATAACGACGCGCAGTAATAACATGTAAACATGTAAACTGCTGATGCAGTACGGGTGTTTCAATTTCAATTAACAATTGAATGAGGATGGCCTTGAAGGGCCGAACCATGCTGCACCTATTAAATAAATTGTAATTTTAATGATATTTTAAAATAAAGCTTGTGCTGCATTAGCGACGGAAGCGAGCAGACAAGAAGATACTTAAACATATTATGACATATGCCCCAAGCTCTTACTCATACAAACAGTAGACGAGGCTGTTAGCTACATTTTTTCCCCCCTTGGCACTACAGTCCCAGTGGGCCTAGGCCTACCTCCATGAACTTCTCCGTTCACTTCGGTTTTTCTAGATCTTACACATTCGGTAGGACTCCTTGGGCGAGTGATAAGCTCGTCGTAAGGCCTCTCTACCTGTACACAAACACAGAAAAACGCACAAAAACATCCATGCCCTGAGTGGGATTCGAACCCACGATCCCGGCTTCCGAGCGAGCGAAGACAGTGCATGCCTTAGACCGCTCGGCTACCGTGACCGGCTGTTAGCTGCATAGCCTACAGGTATTTCTGCAGAATTCTTGGACGCGCATCGAAACTGATATCCAACCATTTCTCAGCCGCGTTCCCTTATGAAGACAACACCGCACGCTGCTAGAGGGAACAACGCACAAGCAAGGGGCAAATTTACAGATTTCAGACGTAACACAACAAAGAGCTTACGAACAGAAACACAGGCTGTCGCAAAAAAAGAAAAAACTTACGAAGAAAAGGAAACAGATCGAAAAAGTCGACGACGCCCCTTGTAAGGCGTAATAAGAATTTTACAAAATTTAAAGGAAATTTTAACAGATTTTATTTGATTTAAATTAAGTGAACTACAGCGTGTATTATTTTAGCGCATATCAATTGACTACGAGTATGACGGTTCAAATCATGAAACGTGCAGTTGCATATGCGACGAATAGAAAATATTAGTTCAGTGTAGCAGTTTTAGGACAGCCTCTGTGGTCTAGTGGCCAGAGTTCCTGGCTACCCAGAGGTCCCGGGTTCGATTCCTGGCTATACCAAATTTTCTGAGAAGTAATGGATCTGGAACGGGAAGGAAATAGCGGCTCCAGTCTATAAAACCGAGATTAACAGCCGTGAGGAACTGTTGCGCTGAACACCCTCTATCCGCAAAAGTTGACACTAACGTCGCCACCAGGCGGCGGTCGCTCGCTCGGTATAGTTCGCTTGCGGACTTCAGGCCGCCTACTTTGTTTTCCGTAGCAGTTTTAGCATAGTAAGACACCTGAAGATGACCATTTAAGGTCGAAACATATTGTGTCGAAAATGAAAGTGTAAGAAAGGAACAATTTGTTGCATTGTTGACGGACTGTGTAGTGCATGAACAGTTTTAGATAATTTTGGAGGTCCTGCTCAGTTATTTTACGCTCCACATCAATTGCTGAGGTTATACAGCGTCGAACTAGACTTCGTAGAATCGAATGAAATTACATACTGTCATGGCCTAGTTTAAGTCATGGACCTTTATGACGCTGTGTCGAAGAGGCATCAGGATGTCAACTACGGCGCATGCGCTGCAGCACACTGTGTGGCGACACTGATATGTAAGGAAATGCAGCGTGCAACATTTGGAACATACCTCCTGTGTTAGCAGATGCCAAATGCCGTCATTAGTCGCGGTGGGCTGCTTCAACGCATAAAAACCAGTTTAAAAATTTCTCTGACGTGGCTGATTTTGTGCGCAGAGAAGCTCAAGTTAAGGAAACCAGCTTCTTAACAAACACAATGCACAAAGAGAAGTGATGTTCTCTAGAATGTAGGTTTGTTCTGCCTAAGGAATAACACAGTTCAGTGGACGCAAGCTTAAACCTGCGCTTCGCCATTCACGAGAACGGCCCTCTGATATGACGCAAGATTAGTAAAGTAAAAAAAGGCAAATCAGTCCCCTGTGCTTAGCTAATTAAGCACTACGCCATGAAGGCGTATGGGGGAGTGGATGTATAGATTCATGTTTCCTTGACCTCGGCACTAGTTGGAAATGAGGGGTCAGCTTCACGTCCCGGCCGCTTTAAATTCGGGGAATAACCCCGGTACATCTTCGATAGGAGGCTGGGTGGGTGGACGACGCGGAGATGAAAAAAATTCTTGACCATACCGGGACTCGAACTCCGACTCCTGGGTCATCTAGCTCGTAGCCAGTCGCTATACCGACGGAGCCACAACAGCTCCTGACGCACGATCAATAAGTACCTAAATCTGTTTCTCTGCTTAATTGAGCACCATGCAATAAACACGTGTCGGGACCTGGAAGTATGAGTCCGCAGTTTGTTATCCTCAGCAATAGAGTGGTCTGCATCACGCCCTGGCAGATTTATCCCCGAAATTAGAGCCCCTGAACCCTTCGGATATGGGGCACAATTCGGAAAGTTGCGGAGAAGAGAATTCCTTACTCCTGTCGGTCACTCCGACATGTAGCTTAGCCGGTGTACCGACTGAGCCACAGTTACAAACTTATTTTAACATTTATGGGTTGTATAAGGAGAGAAGTCAGTGATGGGACTCGAACCTCGCTCGCCCAGTCTCTAATACGCCATTTACTGAGAGAGGTGTCACTGTTCATAATTTTGTAACAAATTCTGAAGAATATTATGGTATCAATGATCATCATCAGCAGCAATATCATCACCATCACTCATGGAGCTGAGCCCTTCTTCGGGAGCCGCCAGTTGTGCAGCTGCTCAAGAAATTCCCAGCATTTTATGGAACCCGAAAGTTCATTACCATGTTCACAAGATCCCTCCAGTAGACCCTATCCTGAGCCAGATCACTCCAATCAATACCATCCCACCCCATCTCTCTAAGATCCATATTAATATTGTCCACCCACCTACGCCTTGGTTTTTCCAGTGGTCTGTATCCTTCTGGATTGCCCAACAATATCCTATATGCATTCCACTCTCCTCCATTCGTGCTACATACTCTGCCCATCTCATCCTCCTTGATTATTCTAATTCGTAGCTGGCAAAGAGTACAAGTTATGAAGTTCCTCATTATGCAGTTTTCTCCAACCTCCTGTCACTTCATCCCTCTTCGGTCCAAATATTATCCTCAACACCCTGTTCTCAAACACCCTCAGTCTACGTTCCTCCCCTAATATCAGAGAACAAGTTTCACACTCATACAGAACCACAGGTAGGATCATAGTTTTTATATTCCGGTATTAATGATTTAAATTAATGCAAACGTAATTCACACGCCATAACACAAAATTTCAATTCGAAATCAGTGCCCTTCTGTAAACATAAAATAGTCTGTTAGAAATATGGCACGATTTCTTTTAGTACCTGAGAATAACGTGAACTGGTTATAAAAACAGAAAAGGCATTACATGATGAACGTCAGTAAGCCCATAATGTTGTAACTGTATGTTTCTCTCTGCAATAAACTCCTAATGGGGCTGCTTGGCATTATGCGCGTGTACACGTGGGTTGCGGGCAGCATTGCTAGATGGATATCTGCGAATGATAGTTTCTCTGTCGTCAGGCGACATCATTCTCACATAAGTGGTTACTCAGAAGGGCTTGTTATATGAGGGTCTATATACACTGCCGGTCACGGTAGCCGAGCGGTCTAAGGCATGCGCTATCTTCGCTCGCTCGGAAGCCGGGATCGTGGGTTCGAATCCCACTCAGGATGGATGTTTGTGTGCGCTTTTCTGTGTTTGTGTACAGGTTGAGGCCTTGCGACGAGCTGATCATCCGCCCAAGGAGTCCTACAGCATGTCTAAGATCTAGTAAATCGAAGTGAAACGGAGTTTCATGGAGGTAGGCCTAGGCCCAAACGAGGGCTGTAGCGCCAATGAAAGAAAAAATATATACATGATGATAATAAGAGAAAATGAAATTAATATTTCGTGATCTAAAATCGTACTTACTCCTACATGTTTAGGTGTAGGGATTACTCACTTGGTATCGCGACGAGCTACTAACTGGATGGCAGGGATCAATTCCCGGGAAGGGCGAGACATTTTTCTCTTCTCCATATGGTCCAGACCAGCTCTTGGAGGCGTGGAGGTGACCACTCACCCCCATCTCCCCCATACGACTTCATGGCAGAGTGCTTAATTGATTAAGCACAGGAACAATGTTACCTTATGTTATTATAGCGTCACAAGTAAAGTGGTACGCGTGACGAAATGACGGGTTCTAGTTCGGATGATTGGATTTATTAGCACTTCGGGTACAGTCTCTCTGAATCGCACTCAAATGCAGGCAATAGAGCGCAATCGCTGGTATAGACAGTTTGCATTTACCGCTGCGCAGGCAATAGGATTCTCCGTCTTGTGTAAAATTGGGTAAAATTGTACTTGTGCTTAATTAATTAAACGCCATTCCATGAAGACTTATGGCGGGGGAGTGGAGTTATAGCTCCAACTTTCTTGACCCCTGCACTAGACGGAGAAGCGCGTTTAGTTTCACGTCTCTGCCGCTTTACCCCAGGGGATAAAAGCCCCGGTACCCATTGGATAGGAGGCTGAGTTGACCCCAGAGCCAGCCTGCAGTCTAAAGTACCGAAACGTCTCTTGTTCCTGCCGGAAATCGAACCCTGACCGTCTATGCCCTATCCCGTCGCCACACCGAGTGTGCTATCCAGGCTCCACCTTCTATATGAAACATTTTAATTTCCGATAAATGTTTAGTGAGCTGTGTTCGAGGTGCACTGAGAAAGACACATATGTTAGAATATTCAAGAGAACCTACTGTTAAGAGTTCTATCTTTTGGGATACAACTCTGTGTAGTCCGTTGAAAATCCAACGACGTTTCGGAGGAAACAGTCGCTTCCATCGAAGAATAAGCGGAGAAAGAAATCAGCATGAAGCAGGTAACAAGCAGAGCTCTGTAAACTATTCTGAAACGTCGGTTGATTTTCACGGTTTATGTGTAATATCCGAGAAGACAGGACTCCTGACAGGCACCGCTGAGAGAACCTCAAATCCTACATGCATTACTGCCGCCAGATTGTTAAGTCCTCAACTTCTGCTGAAACACCGCAGCGGTTATAGGGTTGCTACGTACGGGCAGATGAATGGATAAACAGACATGAAGAAGTTACTAGACGGATCTTTGCAACTTTTTGCTGCGAAGGCGCCAGTGAAATGGACTGAGGAATAGTTGGACAATCCCCTTATGTTGTCTGGTCGCTCTAAATGAATTTCATTCGTGGCAGAGCTGAAATTAATATTGGATAAGACGGTAATGTTCTGAAAGCCTCTCTACCCCAACATCTCTAACAAGAAGCTTTCTTATATTTCCGACAACAAGCCTTTTTTTTTTCATAATTTATGTCCACCCTTACCCGAAGAGTGGCAGGCACCCCCATATCTTCTCATATTTCCACATACCCCACCCTCCATTCCCAAGCGGTTGCCAGAAATCCGGCGCCTCTTAGAAGAAATGCAAATGAACACTCATAAAGGGAAGCCATAATTTAAAGTGCAATTGGCACAAGGACTGATAATTTCTCATTGTATCAATGCAGGTGCAGTTTAGTCTTACAGAGCTCGGGCGACGGCCTGGATGATCGAAGAGACTGCATCGGACTCCGGAGTCTGCCTGGTCTCATATCGGTTCTGTACCATGTTTATATTCTCAGGCTAAAGTAGCAGGGGCATGTACTGTTTTCGCTCGCTTGGAAACCGGGATCGTGGGTTCGAATCCCACTCAGGGCATGGATGTTTGTGTGCGTTTTTCTGTGTTTGTGTACAGGTAGAGGCCTTGCGACGAGCTCATCACCTGCCCAAGGAGTCCTACCGAATGTGTAAGATCTAGAAAAACCGAAGTGAAGGGAGAATTTCATGGAGGTAGGCCTAGGCTCACTGGGACTGTAGTGCCAAGGGGGGAAAAAAGGTAGCCGGGACTGAAGCTGACCGCTCATTTCCATATAATAAATGCAAAGTTGTCCCTGGGTTTAATTAATTCAACTCTACGCCATGAAGACGTGAGGGAGAGTGGAGGTATAGCTCCAACATTCTTAACCTCGGCACTAGATGGCTGTGTATGGTGAGCTTCACACCCCGGCCGCTTTACCTGCAAGGAAAGAGTCCCTGGGGGCTGAGTGTGTCCCGGGACCCTTCTGGATGTTATGGAGAAGAGAAAAATCTCTTTCCCGTACTAGGAACGAGTCGGAATTGTTATCATAGCCTGTTCAAACGAAATGCAGCTGTTCACTCTTCGATGATGTTGTCGCTTAGTTGTCAACAGAGGAATGTGAAGCGCTTATTTCACACATAATGTTGTTACCACTACAACATTGATATTTATGTAGACAAATATAAGCGCTATGTAAGATTTGAGGTATAAGACATAAACACCGTCCCAAGTGCAACAATTTATTGTAGTTCTTTTGTCTTGCCCTCTTCTACACTACATGTTTCAGCTACGTAAGTGCATACACCTGATGATAGCCGTCTGCGGCCGAAACATGTAGTGTAGAAGAGGGCAAGACAAAAGAACTACAATAAATTGTTGCACTTGGGACGGTGTTTATGCCATATATCGTATAGAGTGCAACAGGATGCTTACATATAATATTGGGGTTTTCACGGCGGTGACTATGATGAATGCCGTTGTCTGGAATGTGGCACCATGTATATCTTGTGTGATCCGACATGCTGCAGACTGCAGCTACCTGCTCACGCTGGTTCCTAGCTCGCGGATTTTTTCTACCCTGAAGATGGAAGCGATACATTCCTCCGAAACTTCGGCTCACACAAGATATACACGGTGCCGCATCCCAAACGACGGAATTCTTCAAATATAAGTGTTTGTTCGAATTTTGTCTCATAAAAGGAAGAAGCTACATCTACAAGGCATCTGCCCACGATATAACATGTTTACCAACTTAAGAACTCAGAATTCCCATCTCATTCTTTAGAACGCGTGCTGCTTCGGCTCCACTTACCCACAGGTTTTAGTACCGTTGGATTAGGCACAGGGATTATAAGAGCACTGTTGACCTTCTGCCTACACAAGCACCGTGTTTATGAACATTTTTAGGGAAGCACAGGCATGCTTCCGGAGTGAGAGTTGGAGTCCGGGAGTGACCGTGGTTGTGTGAGTGACAGTGACAGCCAGCAGAGGCGCTCCAGAGTAGAGGAAGAGTGACCCCCTCTTTCGTCGAAGAGGACGCCCCAATTCGGAACACGAAAATTCTAGAAGGAACCAAACTATGGCCATGGGTTCCGATGGAGCTAGAAACCAAGGATGACTGTGCTGGCGAAACCAACAGTAATTGACTTGACTGGACTGTAATAGAGGTACATTTCCAAGCATTCTTAACTTGGGCACTAGATGGAGTTGGGTGGTTATCTACACAACCTGGCAGCAGTACTCTCCGCAAAGAAGCCCTCAGTATTACACATTTGGTTCGTAGTCTGGGTATGCCCCAGGATTGATATTAACACTGTGAAGAGAAAAATCTCTGCCCCTTACAGGGAATCGAACCCCTACGCGTTTCCAGCCCATAGCTTAGGCATTATATTATCTTTGTGCTAAATGACCGAGTTCGAGGTCCAAGCCCCTCAGCATTATCACGAAATAATAACCTCGAGACAAAGCGAGAGAGTGCGTTTAACAAAGAACAAAACAAGCGAAGCCAACGCCACACGCTGCTAGAGGGAACAACGCACAAGCAAAATTACAGAATGCAAACGTAACACAACAACGGGCTTAAGAACTGAAAAAACAGGCTTCTGCAATAAAACGCTACAGATCTAAACAAGTGGATGACGACCCTTGTGAGGTGTAATACGAATTTTACAAAATTTAAAGGAAATTTTAATAATTTTATTAGTTTAAATTAAGTGAACTACAGCGCGTGCTATTTTAGCGGATGCCGCTTAGACTGTGATTATGACGTTTTAAATCACGTGGCGTGCAGTTCCATATGCGACTAACGGACAATATTAGTGCAATGTAGCAGTTTTAGCATAGTGAGACACCTGAAAATGGTCATTTAGGGCCGAAACATGTGTCGAAAGTGAAAGTTCAAGTGAAAGGCGACTAACGGACAATATTAGTGCAGTGTAGCAGTTTTAGCATAGTGAGACACCTGAAAATGGCCATTTAGGGCCGAAACATGTGTCGAAAGTGAAAGTTCAAGTGAAAGGAAAAACAATTTTTTGCATTGTTGACGGACTGTGTGGGACGATAAACAGTTTCGTTACGTTAACTGCCGGTTCCCCCAAATCACGTTAAGTAATTTCTTGTTATTTATGTCTACAGTTGAACGGAAATTAGGAGCAGAGACATTCTTGCTGTGTCGCACGAACAGACATATCGCCCCCCGCCCCTTTCTGGCGTCTAGACGGACTGAAGCGTGGCGACAGCAGCCGAACCCAGGTCCCACTGGAGGGGAGGCTGTTGCGGAAGCCCGCGCGTGATCTTCTGGTCAGATATGCGCACCAAGTTGATGTGATGAGCATTCCTCACCGCTACAAAGCGCCTGGTGAACCTCTCACTCCAGAATGGGAGACGCTCTGTCTCGTCACTGCGGGCTCAGCGTGGCTCCTTTCATCTCCGCTGGTGGTCGCAAGCAAACGCGAGTTCATTACGCACAGAGATGAACTGTAACACGCCGCGTCTCCACGGACCAATTGATGATGGGATCTGATGCCGTGTGGTCTGGTAGAGGTTTACCGACGTCTCGGAGGGAACGTCTTCTTGATTGGAGAATACACAGTGTAACCTTAGAAAGTAGAATCGATTCCTCCGAAACGTCGGCAAAATTCTATAAGATTGCACGGCGTTATAGCCCAGAAAACAGTACCGGTCACGTAAGATTTGAGTTTTTCACGGGGGTGACTATGAAGAAAGGAGTCGTCTGGAATGTGGCGCCGTGTAGATATTGTCTTAATCGACGTTTCGGAGGAACGTATCGCCGTCGTGAGTGAGAACATCAGATCTCACAAGTGAATGAAGCTTCAATATTAACAGTAAAACCTGCATTAAACGGATTCCTTCGTTAACCTCAACACGACCCTAACGTCGAGAAAGCACTGATAACTAACGGAAAGTTTTTCTTATACTTTATTAATAAAGCACTATTCCGTGAACACGTATGGGGAAGTGGAGGTATAACCCAACCTTTCGTAACCTCGTCACTGGATGGAGTGATCAGCTTCATGCCCCAGCCGCTTTACCCCGAGGAGAGAGCCCCCCGGTACTCATTTCATAGGAGGCTGAGGCTCTTGTCCCTGCCGTGAATCGAACCCCGGCCCGTCGCTATATAGTCCTAATGCTCTCCACGGCACGTCACAGTCTCTGGCACTGTCACTCACGCACGGTACGACCCAATTAAAGTACGGCGGTGCAGTACGCAGGAAGCTTATGCGTACACTCAGGCGGGAGGGGCTTTCCCCACGGACGATTTACAGAGGACACCGCTTGCTGATTTCAGCGGGCCCCGCACTTTTAGCAATTAATCGTCCGCATCCGCCCCCCCCCGCCCCCTCCTACAGTCTTAACATTACATTAGACGAACACGGGCTCCCTTGGGACAAGAGTGAACTAACTACAAAATTTGAGGTTCTGAAAGCAGGGAAATTTGACATTGCGGTCCTTTTGGCTAAGACCTCTATCTGTCAGGACTTCTATCCTGAGAATCTAAGTCCCTCCAGAACTTCTGGAACCAGCAAGTAGACTAGTTACACGGTGTCATAACCTAAGAGTCTACAATCTAAATAGTTTGCATCAGTTTGACGACAAACGCCCTAATTCGGTCCGTTGATAGTCACGTTTAGCAATAAAATAATTAAACAATAGGCTTCGAAGTAGCCGCAATGAGCATAATTATAATTATTTTAGCGTAGTTGATTGAGACACTAAGCTACAAGCCGGAAGGTGGCGGGTTCGATTCGCTATGAAGTCACTGGATTTTTCAATTGACCTAAACTTTCCAGCCGCAATATGGTCTTGGGGTCGGCTCAGCCGCTAACAGAAATGAGTACCAGGTATCTTCCTGGGGGTAAAGGGCGGCTGGCGCGTAAGGGTGACAACCTCATCGACATCTGTGAGCCGNTCCTGCAACGAAGAGAAGGCGAGGCAAATGTATTAAGCTTCAGTGTACCAGCAACAATGATGTTCGCAGAGAGCACATTACGCACTGGCAGGCTTTGCAAATTGCCTCGTCTTCTCTTCGTTAGGGTGAGCTAGACCTACACCAGTACGTACACCAAATTTTAGTGTCATTCAGTGCATTAACGGCCAACTTACTGAGGTTATATTTTATTACTTGCTTCAAATTTTTGCAAATAAAACAAGAATTCCAGAATATCTGCTTCTCTGTCGTAGCTCACTGTTGCACGAGGGCTCAAATTATATTTGTATTTATACTTAAGCGTACGCCCACCCCTGTCGAGATTAGCAGCTGTCGTCACATGAGGTCGAGGGCGTTACTGGAGGAAGGATCTTCAAACCATGCGCTGTGGAACACATCTGCTAGGTCTACTGAGAAGTCAGAATTACGAGTCAAGATGGCAACCTGAAAGTTGAATACTACTCCGTGACCGGTAGTCCATAAGCGAACTTTACCGACCGAGCGACGGTCGCTTGTCGGTGAAGTTAGTGCCAGCATTTGCGGATAGAGGGCGTCACGTGGCCAGGGCAACGAATCCCCACGGCCGTTAATTTCGGTTTTCTAGACCGAATCCGCTATTTCCTTGAAACAGCTCCTCAATTATCCTCACGAGGCTGCGTGTACCCCGTTCCAGACCCAGTACTTCTCAGAAAATCTGGTAGCGCCGGTAATCGAACCCTGACCCCTGGATCTGTAGCCAGGAACTCTGACCACTAGACCACAGAGACGGTCAAGATGACATTCTGAAAGTTTAATTCAGAAACTAATTTATCATGATATTTATTTTTTCTTATGATTCAATTCATGTTGGTCCAAGGAAACTGATCCAAGCAAGCAGCGGTACCTTGCATTGTTTCTTCGTGTTACTCTGAAGGGACTCCACCCCTCATAGAGGTACATTCTTTGGCCACCCCAAAACTGTTCTTCCCTTCCTATTAGAATTTGACCGCTCAAGGATGTGCAGCTTATAACATAAAATTATCCCTAGGATTCTGCCTGTGCCGTCAGGCTTTTTCTGCCACTGAGGGAAAGACCATGGATTGAGTAGAAACAGGTTGCTCGTAAGAACACGTGCACTCCGCAGGAAGTGACAAGAGGCTGCACAACACTTTTTCATATTTTATTGGGGAGAACTTTAATATTGCGACATGACGCCTGAACGCTGGAAGAGTGCAGTCAGAAAAGCACAGCAGAGACGTCTGTTGCTAGTCAACGGCTATTCGAAACACATTTCCACGGGAACGACTACGCTTGTAAACATCAACTCGTTTCCCGGATATTGTCACGCGTTTCGTGGCAACAGAGAATACCACAGGGATCAACTCTGCGTGTTCTATATTCGGTCCGCATGAAGTTAGTTGAGTGCGAGATTCAGACACAGAGAGAGAGAGAGTTCCTGAGTATTCAGTAGTGAAGATGGAGAATTCGGTAGTCGAAGTGTAACTAAGTAAAGACTCGTAAGCAGGCGTCCGAGAATTCATTATACGTGTTATTGTAGTTACAGTAACCGTCAGAGCGTTATATACTTGTACTTACGACTTGTGAGTATCCAATAAATCGATTCACAAATCCAAACCCCGTCTACAAGTCACTAATACACGTGCCGATATGTTATGTGGTGTGGCTGATTCAATATTTGTATCTTCATTAAGAATGATTTTGGTGACCAGGTCAAAGGAGGAGGTCAACCGTGTATCGTGGTCGAATGGTAATTACCTCTGTCTTGTAAGTTTTGAGGTTCTCACGGCGATGACTATGAAGAAGGTCGTCTTCTGGGTTTAGGCGCAGTGTATTCTTCGTTTTGGCCGACGTTTCGCCTCATCCTCTGAAGATGGAGGAGATACGTTCCTCCGAAACGTTGGCCAAAACGAAGAATACACGGCGCCTAAACCCAGAAGACGACTTTCTTCACCTCTGTCTTGTGTTTGGGAGGTCAGAGTTTCACACCTCTCCTGATTAACTCCGTGAGGTGTTTCTCAGGTTTTCCGGAAGGTACCGAGAGCACGACTGTCTGTCCGCGTACTTCCAGATTCAGTGTTCACTGATCACCCCTCCAATTTACGCTATACAGCTTGAGGCAGAGAACAACGGTGATAAATGAAACATAACTTGAGCCGTTTTTCTAGATAAAATGTGGGAGCCTCGACGTCCCACAGTCCTATGGGCCTCCACAGCCTCTTACAGGAAAAAAAAAGTAAAGTAAAGCTATCCCTGTACCAGGCCGTCAAGGTCCATAGGGTTGTGAGACGTTGAGGTTCCCACATTATCTAGACATTCGACTCAAAAGATGGCGGTAAGGTTGTCAGCCTTACGCGCCGGCCACGCTTTACTCCCCAGGAAAATTATTTAATTAATTCCTGGTACTCATTTCTGTTAGAGGCTGAGTCAACTCCAAGGCCATAGTGCGGCTGGAAGGATTAAGTCAATTGGAAAAAAAATCCAATGACCACATCGGGGCTTGGACCCGCGACCTTCCGGCTTGTAGCATAGCCCCTCAACCAACTCTTACAGGGATACTTTTAATTATAATATTTTCACATGTATTAACATCCTATCATTCAGTCCTCTGTAGTCTGCTTCCTAGAGGAGACATCTGCGGGTAAGGAAAGTAGTGATATATCCCTGGATAAAATTTTTTCTAAAAATTCCGTCTATGTTCAGATGAAACATTTATTTTTTCGTGACTTGTTTATCCTATTGCATTCCTCGATGGCCTGTCCCCGAGACTAAGAACCAATGCGGCCAGACCGATTCTGGGCCATAACCAGCCTCCTATGCCATGATTACAGGTGTTTCTTCCCATGGGGATAAAGCAGCCAGGGTGTGAAACTGACCAATCGCCTCCATCTAGAGTCGAGTTCAAGAATGGTGGAGTTATACCTCCACGTCTTCATGTCATAGTGCTTAACTGACCTCTATACCGCGTTATTGGCATTGCCCTGAATTTTCTTTTCAAATTAATACTAAGAGAACGGATTTTCATTCTTCATGTTGTCTCCGATATTTCAGGGACCTTAACATCTCAGTCAGCATAGTGACGGGCTACGGTTAGGTGGCTGGGGTTCGGTTCCCAGTAGGGCTAGAAGGGTTTTCTTTTCTCCATTGCGTCCAGACCAGCTCTGGGATGCACTCAAACTCATAGTCAACGGACGTGGATGATTATTCTTTGATGGATAAGGTGGCCGGTGCGTGAAACTAACCTCTCTCATCTAATGCTGAGGTCTAGAAAGGTGGAGCTATACCTCCACTCACTATGTCTTGACGGCGTGGTGCTTAATTAATTGAGCACAGGCATAATTTTACTCTTTCACCTTTACCAAGATATTTCAAAATTAAGTCACCTCAAGTCAAAAGCCTCACCTTCAAATCGGCCCTTGTTTACAATTCTTTTACTAGTAATAATTTAAAATATATAAATTTGCAGCGTTTTGTTATGAAACGAATGACCAGGAAAGGCGAATACAACGAGCTTTAGTTTGAGAAACATGAAATTGACACCAACGCATACAAGAAACTCATTCTTGCCAAAGGAATCGTCATTACATACCGACCGCTTAAAGTTCCAGAAAAAAAAAGAAGCATGAACTCCTTTCTCATGTTACAAGGAACAGACCTTATAAGACAGAGATACTCTAAGTCTGTCCAGGGAACATCCATAGAGCAGAGTACTTCAGTTGGCAATGCGAGTTCTTTCAATTAGCTGCCAAACTAACGGAGCGGATCTGAGCTAGCGCTAAGTATAACTCTCAATACGGGTCTTTCATTCATTATTCGTGGAAAACAGCCGCGCCCTCTTTAACATTAAATTAGCTCTGAAGCATTTGGCTTCAAGTTAACTTCTCATGGCGTGTGGGGTCTTGTGCTGAATTTGAAACACTGGCAGGGCAAAGATCTCTTCATTGTTGGGAACAAGGTGCTGATATCGGATACAAATTCAGTGGATGGCTAACATCAGTATTGCAAACCAGCATGGAGCCGGGATAACTCAGTCTGTATACTGACCAGGTTATGGGCTGGCCCATCGAGGAATCGATGTTCGATTCCTGGCAGGAGTAGGAGAATTTTCTCCTTTGCGTAACTAGCAGAGGGGCTCTGAGGCCCATCAAATGAGTACCGGGGGCTATCTCCTCGGGGGTAAAAGGGCAGGAGCGTGAATCTGCCCACTCATCTTTATATAGTGCCGAGGTTAATAATGGTGGATCTTAACTTCCACCCACACATGCATTCATTATGTGCTGCTTAACTAATTAAACCAGGGATAAATTTAGCTTTCCTTTTATTGTGAAACAGCGTATCATGCAGCTATCGAGCCGAAGTGTGTACAGTGAAATCGGGGAGCGGCAAATTTTGAGAAAATGAAGATACTTCGTGTTTGTCTGGGCAATTCAGAGGGAGGCCCTTCCAGACGTGCCCCTAACCGAATGCGTTTACGGGAATAATGGTACTTAAAATTCCAGCAGCTGTCATTTTATCAACCCATCACAAAACTCGAAAGTGCGTCTATGGAAATCCTTGATAACATTATTGCTACGGGCTGGACGGTCGGGGTTCGATTTTCGGTAGGGGCAAGATATTTATCGCTATTATACAGCTTTCAGACAGGCTTTGGTACCAACGCAGCCTTCTATCCAATGGGATAAAGCGGCCGGAGAGTGAATCTGATCACTCACCTCAATCTAATGTCGAGCTCAAGAATTGATGGAGTAACACCTCCTCCCCCCATACGTCTTCGCGGTGTGGTGCTTAATGAATGAAAACCAGAAATAACTTTGTTTGTTAACTTTAATATCCAAACGATCTCTAGTTTGAGTCACAGGGACAGGACAGTGGAACGTGTGGGCCACAAACATGACTCCTTTTGTATATTTTCAAGTAGGATTTTCTGAGGCGTATCACGTAAGTCAGTTTTCAAATGCAAACAGCACAGTATGAAAGTTCAATAAGATCCTAAGCCGGATCCTTATTCCTAACAGTAGACGGGTTTGGGGGGATAAACACGCCACACCACTGAATGGCTCCTCCAATATCGCGTGGTCTGTAATCTCACAGGGGACTTTTGTGTGTCTGGATAGGTAAGAGGATGGAAGTGCGTATTGAAAACGTCGTCAGAGGGACCTATTCACGTAACAGCGACACCCTGGGTAGAGAAAGCTTTCAACTTTAACCGTGTGTTTGCTTGTATGACGGGTTGTATTGGTTAGGTGGACCAATTTCTTGGGCCGGCTTAGCTACACAGAAAGATATCAGGGGACCACACAGTAACAAGATTGTCTCACGAACAGAAGCGTAAAGGGACAGCGACAATGTTGACGGGAATGAAAATTATTTTGTGTTTGAGCGAAAAAAAAAGGTTAAAACACGAATTACTCTTTCAAAGAAGCAATGAATATTATTTTCAATCAACTAACATTCAACCTGCTAACCAATCAACGCATTTGAGAGGCTGGGTATGCAGCAGAAACGGTCTAGACGGTGTGGTAAAAGAAATATCCCCTGCCATTACCGGAAATCAAACCTCGACTCCTCGAATGTCAGACCCATAGCCTAGGCACTGCACCGACTGATTAGGTCCTGCTCCTTCATGTGTGTGAAGTGGTTCAAAAGATTTGTCTTGCCCGTACTGCTATCCGGAAAGCAAGTCTTCAGCCTCAAATCCATTAGCGTCGTTTCTACAGCTTCCTTCAGATGTTTAATCGGCACAACAGCCTCGAAAGATCTGCCATCCGTCTCTTGGGACACGTCTCGCGGACAAAAGTCAAGTGTCTGGGCGGAACTAGTAGTCTGCAACGCGTGCTAAGCATTTCCGTTTCCGGGTTCCGGTAAGGCCCCTCACGGATGCCACTTGTATCTGCACGCTCCGTTTGCTCGCTACAATCGCACACGTCATTACGCTGAAATGACGATCACGAAGACAACTGAGAACCTGAGGACAACAACTACTTAAAAGCCTTCACAAGAAGAGTGGAATCAGCACAAATTATTTCGGATGCAACAGAAAATTTGGCGACGCTGATCAATAACAGATGTACCACACTGACAATCATAAATCAAATTATTGACAAATATAATAAACACCAGCAGGTGCTAAAATATGTCAGGAAATAATTCATTTTGTTTATAGTAATATGCCGGTCACGGTGGCCGCGTGGTCTAAGGCTTGAACCGCCTTCGCTCGCTCGAAAGCTGGGGTCGTGGGTTAGAATCCCACTCGAGGCATTCATGTCTGTGTAGATTTATTTTGTGTTTGTGTTATCATGTGTAGGTAGCGGCCTTGCGACGGGCTGATCACTCGTCCGGGGAGTTCAACCGTCTTTGTAAAGAAGATTACGAAAGTGAGGAAGTGGCCAGGGCCCAACAAAGGGCTGTAGAGACATGAATGAATGAATAAATAAATATAGTAATATCAGTAATTAAGCTATGACAGTTGCATAACATGGACTGCCGCTTCTCACTGCAAAGCTTTCGGTTGAAACCTGGGTGATAATCCTCAGCCGGCACTTGGCAGGCTACAGAGGGCGGACTTTACTTGTATTGCATCAAATGCTGTGTATGGGTGTGACACTTGGTCTCTGATATTAAGGGGGAACATAGACTGGGAGTGAGAACAGGGTGCTGGGGAGTATAATTAGAATGATCAAGTCAAGATGGGCAGGGCATGCAGCACGTATAGAGACGAGGAATGCTTACAGGATTCTGGTGGGAAAGCCAGAAGAGTAAAAACCACTACGAAGACTAAATGTAGGTGGGAGAATTATAAAATTGATCTTAAAGGATAGGATGGGGTGGTATAGTTTGGATTGGTCTGGCTCAGGATAAGGACTACTGGAGGGATCTTGTGAACACAGTAATGTACACTGGGGTTCCAAAAAATGTTGGTGAGTTCTTGGGTAACTGAGCGACTGGCGACTTCTCAAGAAGGGCTCAGCTCCGGTGGTTAGTCGCATTGCAGTAAATATCACAAAACTGTTAGGTAGAGTGAATAACTCAGGTAGGATACTAATTTTTCTCTAGATTGGGGAACCGGGAGAACTGGGATTTGATTCCGAGAGTCAGCATTCAGTCCGGGACCCAACCAACCAAATTGGTACCTTGGGTACAGCAACTGGGGACCGGGGCTGGAATTGCTCTACAAGTTTTCGCTAGAAGTCTCCCATATCGAATTGGAACAAAACCTCAGAAAAAGTTCATGCGATACATGGGAAGTCCACTTACACATCTTTGTATAAACTAAACATCATTATTGACAAATATGGCTGGAAATTGGAGTTTTTCAGCAACATTCTTTTGAAATTGACATCGAATTTCTATAAAATATTTCGAAAAGTTTAGGGAATATTAGGAACAGTCCATTTATGTATAGCCTTCAGTAAATAAATGCAGCTCGTAATTGGAAATGCCCGACGAGTAAGAGCAAGACTTCCATGTGGAATTCTACTGATGCCGGTGGAAAGGTGTACGGGCCGCAATTGCTTGAAAAATCAGTTCACGGTCTTCTGAAAATTCTATCTGGAAAGTGGGATAGCAGTCTTTATAGCAAGGGCTCATGAGTGGACCGCCGGAGTTCGATTCTCAGTAGGGACAAGATATTTTTGTGTAATCCACAGGGCCCAGAGCGGGGCAGGTGCCCAACCAACCTCCTGTCTAAGGGTATCGGTGGCTGTTTCCACGTGAAAAAAGCGGCAGGGCCTTGAAGCTGACCACTCAATTCCATCTAGCTCTGAACTCAAGAATGGTGGAGCTACACCTCCGTGACTCCTTGTCTTCAAGGACTGGTGCTTAATTAGTTACGCACAGGGACAAATTTATCTGTTTATTCGGTTTATTGTACAGATCAAAATTGATGAACATGTGAAATTGACAACATTTAATGGTGGTTCCACGTGACGAGTCATTAGCAAATCGATCCCATGGTTTAATTTCCCAATATTAAGGGTATCAACATCTCCACATACCTTGTTGTTTGTTTACTTTTTAAAAATGCTTACAAACTTTGCAAAGGAGCGTGAAAATAAGTGATGATGCTGAGGTGGAGACTGATCTGGGAACTGTAACTAAGTCCTGTGCTCGTCTACCTTAACCTTCACTTCAAAACATTCGACTAGTGCTGCCTGTGGTTCTGTATGGGTGTGAAACATGGTCTCTGACATTAAGGGAGGAACATAGACTGAGGGTGTTGAGAATATCTGGACCGAAGAGAGATGAAGTGACAGGAGGCTGGAGAAAACTGCATAATGAGGAGCCTCATAACTTGTACTCTTCTCCAAGCATAATTAGAATGACCAAGTCAAAGGGGATGGGATGGGCAGGCACGTAGCACGAATGGGGGCCGAGGTGGAGTGCATATAGGATATTGGTGGGGAAGCCAGAAGGAAACAGACCACTGGGAAGAGCAAGGCGTAGGCGGGTGGACAATAATGAAATGGATCTTAGAGAGATAGGATGGGGGGATTTGGATTGAATTGATCTGGTTCTGGATAGGGACCAGTGCAGGGCTCTTGTGAACACGGTAATGTATCTTCGGGTTTCATAAAATGCTAGGAAATTCTTGAGTAGCTGCAGAATTGGCTTCTCCTCAAGAAGGGCTCAGCTCCATATGTAAGTGTTGGGTCCTATTTAGGTCAAATCGCTCTGTCATACGCAACGGAAGGTCAGTGGCCCAGCCAGATAAATGCCTGTAGAACGAACTGTCCATCACAGTAGCAATAGCTTGCATTGTGCCATGTAACATTTGTTAAGATATTATAACATTCTCGAGGAAGAGGATGTCATTATGAAAGAAGCCTCTGTAAAGGAGGGGTCTTGGGGGGGGTGACGGTGGCGGTAACTCGGCACATAAAAGCAAAACCAAACTATTCCGAAAGTGGCTGTATTCTTTTGAGATACACGATACGGTCCAACGACAGTCTGTATCCTTCAAGTGCTCACTCACATACGTGAGGCATGCTTTATATTTTGGGGGGACAAATGTTTCCTTTGAATCCGAAGCAACTAGGGGGAATAATGGCGTCCTATAGGTCTATTATTGTTTACACAATTTTCGGTTCCTTCTCATTTCATAATGGTCACTTGAAAAGCAAACAGTTCAAATCAAGGAGGAATTCTGTGCAGCTGTTCTCTGGTTACTACGTAGGCATTGGTCCTGTGTTCACAGCCAGACGACGGTCATATGTTCCCCTTAAACAGTTTCTGGTACCACAACACGACTTGTACTATACACTTGCTCTCTGCTGATGGAAAACGGTACTGCCTCTTAGCAGAATGATCGAAACCTTTCGAGACAGACTTAATTGCTTAATATTGTGTGGGAGTTGGGGGAACGAGGTAGCGTAGGTGGTTGAGGCACTATGCTGCAAGCCGGTAGTTCGCGGTTTCGAGTCCCCATCATGTCATAAATTTTTTTTTTTCAATTGACCTAATCCTTCCAGCCGCACTATGGTCCTGGGATTGACTCAGCCTCTAACAGAAATGAGTACGGGAACCTTCCTGGGAGATAAAGGGCGGCGGGCGCGTAAGGCTGACAACCTCACCGCCATCTGTGAGCTGATTGCCTAGAAAATGTGGGAACCTCAACATCTCAGAAACCTATGGGCCTGCAGAGCCTGTTACAGGGCTTGCTTTGCCTCGACCTTTAAGTGGAAGTTGAGATGGCGGTCATGTTCATGTTGTTGCAACATGTGCTTTTGGCTGATATTACCGACGTTTCAGTGTTACGTGCTACCGACATTTTCAGGGATTAAATGTGAGGAATGATTAGTTGCTGTGTATGTACAGAATGTCCCAGAAGAAAAGGTCATTATTCTGGGAGGTCATAGTATCGGTCATTCTAAGCAAAAAATAAGCTTATATATACATGTGTCCTATTTCGAACGGTTTCCGAGATAGGGCTATTTCACTGTATATTACAGTGTACACTGTACAGACGAGCAACACGCCATGTCCTCGCACGAGTTGCAAAGTGCATTGATGTTGACGGTGGAAATTCCGAAAATGTATTATACTGGGTAAACTGAACCAACTTTATCACTTGAACAGTAAATACCGGTATTAGAACAGTACGTAATATCTCTTTCTTGACAATAATTCTGCAAATGTACAGTGAAATAGCTCCATCTCGCAAA
The DNA here is from genome assembly GCF_002891405.2 of Cryptotermes secundus. Taxonomy (NCBI): domain Eukaryota; kingdom Metazoa; phylum Arthropoda; class Insecta; order Blattodea; family Kalotermitidae; genus Cryptotermes; species Cryptotermes secundus. The sequence goes on from NW_019739945.1 coordinate 303,647, forward strand.
CCGTTCGGAATAGAATATACACAACGTGTCCAGGTTCTGTTAGGACTATGTTCATTAAAAATACAAGACGTAAATTTCTTTTCAAAATTTCACCTTTTTATTCAAAATAGTCTCCTTCTGAATCAATACATAGCTGGAATCGATTGAAAAGTTTTCGTAAACAGTCACTGTACTCCTTTTGTGGAATCGCATTTAAAACTGCGGTAGAAAACTGGATGTTCTGGATGGTGTCGTGACGGTCTCCTTTCATCGCCACCTTAACTTTTGGGAACCAGAAATCTGCTGGAGCCAAATTTGGCGAATACGGAGGATGATCAAGGACTGTGATCCCTTTTCTGGCCAAAAATCTTCGATTTGTGGGGTGGGGCATTGTCATGAAGGAGCGACCAGGAACCTTGCTCTCGATATTCAGGTCGAATTCGAAGAATTCTCAACCACAAACGATTGAGGACTCCGAGATAATAATCAGAATTCACTGTTTGACCTTCTGGCAGAAATTCCTTGTGAATGATTCATTTGGAATCGAAGAAAACGGTTAGCAGTGTCTTTACTCGACTCGTTTGCATGCGCACTTTCTTTGGTTTCGGCTTCTTTGGGCTCAACCACGCTGTACCTGCGCTTTGTGAGAGGCTCATATTGAAAACACCGTGTCTCGTCACCAGTAACAATCGATTTTGTATCACTTTGGGCCTACCGTAACATGTCTTTGCAGTGTTCCACTGTGGCATGTTTTTCATCGCCTGACAGGGCGTGCGGTACAAACCGCGCACAGACCTCACATTTGCCCAAGTCCCCACTCAAAATTTGATGCACAGTACGTTTTATATTCCCAAAAGCTCCTCGATTCGTTTTGCAGAAACTCATCTGTCTGATGCAAGGATTTCGGTAACTTTTTAGCATTTTCTTCAGTGCGACTTGTTCTCGGCTTTGATGCACGTGGAGCGTCTTCAATGTCCTCCCTGCCGTCACGAAATACAGCATACCATCGAAAAATGTTCGAAGGACTCAAACAATCACTACCGTACACACTTTTCATCACTTCGTACTCTTCTCCGGCTGTTCTGTCTAACTTCAAACAAATTTTGATGTTGGCTCTCTATTCAACCGCCATTTTCCGACGAGCATCAGAACAGTACTGTTACATTCAAGGTCAGAACACATGATGCAGCGATGCTTGCGTTTTGAAATTATAGACAGCCACAGCTGACACTTCAAGAATCTTAATGCCACAACTCGCCAACAGATGGCATTGCAGGGCAAGTTAAAAAAAAAAGAGTCCTAACGGATCCTGGACACACCTGTATGTAGAAGTATACATTTTTTTGCTTAGAATGATCAATAACGTGACCTCGAAAAATACTAAACTTCTTTTTCTAGAACATCCTGTTTAGTGGTCGAGTGTGTATATGTTTATATATATGAAGTTAGACACAGTGTAAAATGGAAGTTACAACTGGCTGGTAAACACTAAAAATAAATTCTACCAAAATTTTATAACGTAAGCTCTCCAGTAATGAAATCCCTTCAGCAGTTTCAACACGCGGAGGGACCAGAGTGACTTCCACCTTATGCGTCACTTTAACTCAGCTTGTGCAAAGAGAACATGTAAATCCTTGTCTTGCGAGCAGTAGAACAAGCCAACGAAGCGGATCTATTACTGAGTAGATTCTAGAGAGTCCTAACTCTGGTGTGCAATAAGGGAATTGCTGTGTTTGGGGACTTTTTCCAAAAACTCGGCAATTCTGTGAAATCTATTAATAGTTTGATGAAATATCAGATGTAAAGTAAATTTGATTAACCAGTATGCCATAAAGGTGTATGGGGAAGTTAAGGTACATCTCGATGTATCCTTAATCTCGGCACTAGATGGAGGAAAGAGGTGAGCTTCTTGTTGCGGCCGTTTTTACCCTCGATACACATCCAATAGTAATTTTTATGGGCCTCAGAGTCGGTCAGAAAAGTGTTAAGATAAAAATATCTTGTTTCTAACGCCAAGAGAACGTTTTCAGCCTAGTTGTTATGCTGACTGCTATTCAGGCTCCAAAACTAAAAACCGAATGCTGGATTTCTTGTTCCGACTGCCAGTGAGTTATAGTGCAATAAATATAGTACTTACATTGTGCAGTTTGTAGTATAGACCGCATGCGTTGCAAACCGGCTCTCCATTTTGGTTCCGGCGCCATAGCGTCGTGGTCGTCGTCTTGCAGTTGGCGCAACTGGTGCCCGCCCGCCTCGCCGCCGACTGCAACGACAGTTGAGCCAACATTCCCGATATTACACCAGTAAACACTAGACAACCACGTACGCTACTCTAAACTACTCGACTATAATATCAACATGAATAAGGACAGCGCACTATCCTGCAACAGAGAGAAGGTGAGGCAAGTACTGTATGATACTAGGACGCTTTCTACCCTTGCAGCTGCTAGAGTGAAACTCACTCCTTCACTAATGAACAGTAAAATGGCCAATGTTATATGCACACTTGCCTCGTGATCTCTTTGTTCGAAGATTACTGTACATACACAGAGAATTTTGGGACGTATATACATAAACTAGTAGTAGATGGGACCTGTAACAGATGTTTTGAAAATGCGGCACAGTTCAAATATTTGGGAACGATTATAAGGAATCAAAACATGACTTAAAAAGAAATTAATAGGAAAGTGAACTCGGGTAATGCTCGCTACCATTCAGTCCAGAGCCTTTTGTCTTCTCGTTTGCTTTCTAAACAAATAAAAATTAGAATATACAAAATTATAATTTTGACTGTGATTCTGTGTGGGAGTGAAACTCGGTCTCTGACACTAATGGACGAACATGAACTGAGGGTGTTTGAGAACAGGGCGCTGAGTAGAATATTTGGACCGAAGAGAGATGAAGTGACAGGAGTTTGGAGAAAACTACATAATGAGGAGCTTCATAACTTGTACTCTTCTCCAAGTATAATTAGAATGATCAAGTCAAGGAGGAAGCGATGGGTAAGGCATGTAACACGAATGAGGGAGAAAAGGAATGCATGTAGGATATTGGTGGGAAAGCCGGAAGGAAGGAGACCACTGGGAAGACCAAGGAGTAGGTGTGTGGACAATATTAGAATAGATCTCAGAGAGATAGGATGGGATTGTAAGGACTGGATTTATCTGGTTCAGGATAGGGAGCAGTGGAGGGTTTTTGTGAACACTGTAATGAACCTTCGGATTCCTTAAAATGCTTAGAAATTCTTGATTGGCTGCACAACTGACGGCTTCTCAAGGAAGACTCAGCTCCATGAAGTTATTTGCTTAGTTTGAGCAGCTACTAAGAAATTTCCCTCGCTCATGAAGCCGAAACGTTCACTGTTTGTGAAGTCGATTTGAGAAGTTATTAGAAGCATCACAAAGGCATCCACTGTTAGGCAACGTCTTGTTAAAACATGTTTCCGCGGCGAATGAATAAAAACACAAGAGCGGATGTAATGTTGGGTGGGTTCTTCTATTCGGTTTACCTCACAATTTTATAAGTAAGAGCAAACTGGGCCCTGTTCGCAGACATTTTAGCCATCGTGAGCAGTACATGTGGAACAGACCACATGGAAGAGAATCAACAATAATGGGGGCTGTTACCTAGCAACGATTACGTGAAGACACAGCAGATTGGAGAGATGTGGAAGGTGGTAGTGTTCAGTGCAATGGGGATCCAGAATATTCGACAACAAATCCTAACCTCACCTCCTGACCGACACCAACTTGCGTCACATGAAGCGGTGAGTGAATCAAACCATGCAGTTCCCATTGGTGCAAGGAATATTACAAATATACAAGTATATATTACATAATTTACCTGATTTCATGCTGACTTCTTCTGTTGACAGGGCGTCAGGCTTCGTGTTTAATGTTATAAAAGCTTTAATACATAAATTTAAAGACGCTTATGTGGGTCGAATGATACGCTCTTGAAAGTGAATGAGATCGTTGTGCATTCTTTCTACATACTCAACTAATCGACGCGGTAAGTCACTCAGAATGAAGACCGTTGAACGTCAAGAAGAATAAGAATTTATTTTTTTGTGTAATCATTAAATGACGCTGTGAATGAGTCATTCGTTAGGCCGTGAAATTTCAAGTTGAAAACTATAATTTTTTTTTTTACATATTCTTTTCATGACTCAGCAAATGCCTCAAACGGCATGCTAAATATTATAAGCATAATTTGTATAAATTAATTATATAAAGACACCGACAGTTGCTGAGATTCTAGACCAATGAGCTGTAAGATACCTTATATATGATTTAATTAGTTTCGTGGCTAGAAGGTTGGACTTTGAGCCGTCCAACCTCAACATTAGTATTATAAAACGTTTCAAATATTCAATTAATAATGCGGTCTGTGGGTCAGAATATGGCAAATCTGACCGCAAGATACTCATTATAAATAATAAAAAGGTAAATTTGTCCCTGTGCTTAACTAACTACGCACTACGCCATGAACGCGTATGGAGGAGTGGATGTACAGACCCATGTGTTCTTGACCTCGGCACTAGTTGGAGGCCGGTAGTCAGCTTCACGACCGGGCCGCTTTACCCCCAGGAAAGGCGCCTCATCTACCCATTGGATAGGAGGCTGGGTGGGCCCCAGAGCCGGTCTGGACGACATGGTGAAGGAAAAATTCTTGCCCCTACCGGGACTCGAACTTCGACCCCTTGGTTGTGCAGCCGGTAGCCAGTCGATATACCGACTGAGCTATCCCGGCTCTTCTCATTATAAATAATACTGAGACATTATTTACATAAGACGTGATGAGTGGATCAGATGACAGACTGTAGATTTTTATACGTTTCTTCCATGGCGCAGTAACTACATTAAAGTATAAACCTCAGAATAGCATGGTGGATATAGTGTAATTATGATTTATATAAAGACGAGGTGAGTTTCTCAGATCATGCAACAGCGCTCGGTAAGATGACAATTATGTGTTTGTACAACATGTACGGTTTACTTAATTTCGTTGTCAGTGGGAGAGTCTGTAAGCCGTCCAAAGTCAACAATTTCGGGGGCGGTATTTTGTATATTCTGTTCCTCGAATTTTCTCTTCAAGACATAGCAGACTGGAAAAATTCGGAATGGGCTCGAATTCAGAGTAGTTAGCAGCCTGAACCTGGTGACGGTCACACACTCGTTACACGTTAAGAGGTAAGAGAATCAAATTAAAGAGTGTCA
>NW_019739945.1:311530-317291 GCF_002891405.2 Cryptotermes secundus
AGAATATTTGGACCGAAGAGAGATGAAGTGACAGGAGTTTGGAGAAAACTACATAATGAGGAGCTTCATAACTTGTACTCTTCTCCAAGTATAATTAGAATGATCAAGTCAAGGAGGAAGCGATGGGTAAGGCATGTAACACGAATGAGGGAGAAAAGGAATGCATGTAGGATATTGGTGGGAAAGCCGGAAGGAAGGAGACCACTGGGAAGACCAAGGAGTAGGTGTGTGGACAATATTAGAATAGATCTCAGAGAGATAGGATGGGATTGTAAGGACTGGATTTATCTGGTTCAGGATAGGGAGCAGTGGAGGGTTTTTGTGAACACTGTAATGAACCTTCGGATTCCTTAAAATGCTTAGAAATTCTTGATTGGCTGCACAACTGACGGCTTCTCAAGGAAGACTCAGCTCCATGAAGTTATTTGCTTAGTTTGAGCAGCTACTAAGAAATTTCCCTCGCTCATGAAGCCGAAACGTTCACTGTTTGTGAAGTCGATTTGAGAAGTTATTAGAAGCATCACAAAGGCATCCACTGTTAGGCAACGTCTTGTTAAAACATGTTTCCGCGGCGAATGAATAAAAACACAAGAGCGGATGTAATGTTGGGTGGGTTCTTCTATTCGGTTTACCTCACAATTTTATAAGTAAGAGCAAACTGGGCCCTGTTCGCAGACATTTTAGCCATCGTGAGCAGTACATGTGGAACAGACCACATGGAAGAGAATCAACAATAATGGGGGCTGTTACCTAGCAACGATTACGTGAAGACACAGCAGATTGGAGAGATGTGGAAGGTGGTAGTGTTCAGTGCAATGGGGATCCAGAATATTCGACAACAAATCCTAACCTCACCTCCTGACCGACACCAACTTGCGTCACATGAAGCGGTGAGTGAATCAAACCATGCAGTTCCCATTGGTGCAAGGAATATTACAAATATACAAGTATATCTTACATAATTTACCTGATTTCATGCTGACTTGTTCTGTTGACAGGGCGTCAGGCTTCGTGTTTAATGTTATAAAAGTTTTAATACATAAATTTAAAGACACTTATGTGGGTCGAATGATACGCTCTTGAAAGTGAATGAGATCATTGTGCATTCTTTCTACATACTCAACTAATCGACGCGGTAAGTCACTCAGAATGAAGACCGTTGAACGTCAAGAAGAATAAGAATTTATTTTTTTGTGTAATCATTAAATGACGCTGTGAATGAGTCATTCGTTAGGCCGTGAAATTTCAAGTTGAAAACTATAATTTTTTTTTTTACATATTCTTTTCATGACTCAGCAAATGCCTCAAACGGCATGCTAAATATTATAAGCATAATTTGTATAAATTAATTATATAAAGACACCGACAGTTGCTGAGATTCTAGACCAATGAGCTGTAAGATACCTTATATATGATTTAATTAGTTTCGTGGCTAGAAGGTTGGACTTTGAGCCGTCCAACCTCAACATTAGTATTATAAAACGTTTCAAATATTCAATTAATAATGCGGTCTGTGGGTCAGAATATGGCAAATCTGACCGCAAGATACTCATTATAAATAATAAAAAGGTAAATTTGTCCCTGTGCTTAACTAACTACGCACTACGCCATGAACGCGTATGGAGGAGTGGATGTACAGACCCATGTGTTCTTGACCTCGGCACTAGTTGGAGGCCGGTAGTCAGCTTCACGACCGGGCCGCTTTACCCCCAGGAAAGGCGCCTCATCTACCCATTGGATAGGAGGCTGGGTGGGCCCCAGAGCCGGTCTGGACGACATGGTGAAGGAAAAATTCTTGCCCCTACCGGGACTCGAACTTCGACCCCTTGGTTGTGCAGCCGGTAGCCAGTCGATATACCGACTGAGCTATCCCGGCTCTTCTCATTATAAATAATACTGAGACATTATTTACATAAGACGTGATGAGTGGATCAGATGACAGACTGTAGATTTTTATACGTTTCTTCCATGGCGCAGTAACTACATTAAAGTTTAAACCTCCGAATAGCATGGTGGATATAGTGTAATTATGATTTATATAAAGACGAGGTGAGTTTCTCAGATCACGCAACAGCGCTCGGTAAGATGACAATTATGTGTTTGTACAACATGTACGGTTTACTTAATTTCGTTGTCAGTGGGAGAGTCTGTAAGTCGTTCAAAGTCAACAATTTCGGGGGCGGTATTTTGTATATTCTGTTCCTCGAATTTTCTCTTCAAGACATAGCAGACTGGAAAAATTCGGAATGGGCTCGAATTCAGAGTAGTTAGCAGCCTGAACCTGGTGACGGTCACACACTCGTTACACGTTAAGAGGTAAGAGAATCAAATTAAAGAGTGTCAAAGGGCAAAATGGATGTTATATAGCGGCATATCAGATACTTTGCATTGATCAATGCTTGCTCCTCATCTAAAAATTGTTCCTCTGCTAGATGTGCAGCAGTTGCTAATGCTCTTTGCAGAGACGTTGACGTTATTCGGAGCCAGGAACGTTCTCCTCAATCGTTTTTATATGGTATAATTGTTACTATTATTATTTGTATGTACATCAACTAGAATTGACTTATGATTATTTGGATGTTGTGTTAGCACACAAATAAATAAGAATTAATTGAGTTTTTTTTCGTGATTCCAGTCCACAATCGAACCATACTTCTATGTGTGCATGTACATGTATTGTACTTTCGCGCAACAGAATGGCATAACCACTGGAAATGTACTTATTTTATTTTCCTCAGCTGTTAATTATAACTTTGATTTTTCTTGCAATTATTATTAATTTATTGCCATTATATAGACTGTCTTAGTTTGTATTTTGCTTTGTAGCTATTTTTATGCCCTTCTACCTACTTGTGCTCACTTTGTAACTGGCCTCTGTGCTGTTAAGATCGCACTAAATAAATACGAATTCAATTGTATTCAACGAATTGAATTATTATATAAATTACAATGTTTTGTATTTTGTTTGCATGTGTTTGCTTCTTTTCTTTATCCGTGTTATCTTTGTAATTGAGGTTTGGGCAGTTAAGTTTCCATGTAAATAGACAAGAATTGAGTTATTATTATTCGAATGGTAACAATTTCCCTGTTTTTATATTCTGTGTGTGAGTGTTTTGCTTCTTTCATTTACTCGTGCTCACTTTGTAATTGGTTTATAGGCTGTTTAAATCGCAAGTAAATAAATAAGGAATGAAGTGAATAATCTTCATTTTACTTCCGTACTTTTGTCCGCTTGTCCCACACTACTTCCCTTAAAACATCCCTTCATATAAATTATTGGCAGATACAGAAGTTGTTTCCACTTAACTTGAGTGGAACCCACAGGTTTCTCCATCACCTTCTCCGTACAAAGCTCACTGGACTCGTGACGAGATGCGTTTGGGCGGGATTATGGTATGAACTATAATGTAGCGTGTCTCCATTACAAAGTAGAGCCCGTTAATGTGGTTTAAGAAAATAAATCTCTGTTTGTCCTCAATATCGTAAATAAATAAAGTTTGAGCAAAATACAGAGTCTCGATATCAAATCAGGGTGTAGGCCGCGCCTTAGCTTAAGCGGTTAGTCGCTGGCTTCCCATCGCGGAGGCTTGGGTTCGATCCCGGGTCCGATCGAGTAGGATTTGAGGTGGGCAAAGTGGCGCTGGGGCGGGTTTTCTCTGAGTACTTCAGTCTCCCCTGCCAATCTTCATTCCACCAAATTCTCCATCATCATAATCGCCCGGGGCAGGCTACAATAGGGCAATTAGTGGCCGCCGTGCCGAGTGGACCCAGTTGGACTCCACACCCCACTAAAAGTAAAAAAGTAAAAGTAAAGCTATCCCCGTACCAGGCCGTGAAGGCCCGTAGGGTTGTGAGACGTTGAGGATCCCACAGTATCTAGACAATCGGCTCAAAGATGGCGGTAATGTCCACCCCCCACTAAGGGAATTAAAAAAATCAGGTGGTACTCATAAAACAACTACGTTTTAGCGCTAAACACTAATGCACTATGTGCAATACTTCATTATCAAGACTGCTGTTTTCTGGTATGTGACGCCATTTAATTTGATAGATAGTAAAGATTGGAACCTTCACAGTCACTTCAGCGAGAACTTCAAATCTCTCAGCTGCGTCATTATTAAAAAATAATGTAAACATTCGATGTGACAGCGCACGTAAATTTCAAAGCTCAATATCTGGCAATTTTTCATAGTGCAAAATTATAAACATGAATGCAAATTTCTTTCGAAAAATAAAAGACAAATAAATGAATTAACTTGAAAATCCACTGAAACCTCAGAAATGGCGAGATGTTTATGCATGACAATCAAATAATTAAGCACAGGGATATATTTACTCCACTTCACCTTACCATTACATTCATTCACTCATTCATCAATGGCTCTACACCTTTTTCTTCGGCCCTGTCTTCTTAAGTTTTGTAATCTTTATAAACAGGCGGTAGGATTCTTTGGGCGGGGGATCAGCCCATCGCAATACCACTACGTACACACACACACATCCATGCCTTGAATGGGATTCGAACCCACAATCCCAGCGTTCGAGCTTTCGAAGATAGTTCGTGCCTTAGACCGAGCGGTCACTTATTTGAGAAACAAAACGCTGTGTGGATCGTATGAAAAGTAAATTAAATTCAAGGGAAACCTGATTTTGAAGCTGCTAGTTCCGCCCCGTTCTAAATTGTGAAACGTAAATTTCGAGCCGTGCTGTACGCGGTAGACAAGCCGTTATTGCGTTGTAATGTATGCGAAGTGGGCTGGATCCATAAATTACGTGAAAATTGAGAGTAAGGGAGACAGAGGTACTGTGGTAGTGGAGGGTGTAAGAAATGGGTTCAGAGGAATCCCACATCATATCTGCGAAACGCGTTTGCTTCAGAAGTATGGGGACTGCCCATTATCGACCATACTTCATTTAAAATATCGATCACGTTCTTACATTAGGCTAGAACTGACCCCAAGACAGCCCACATATCACTTCTCTGTTACTAAAATCAGGTACAGTCATGCTCTCTTTAACGCTGACTCTTTACAGTGCCCTTTCATCTGGCACTAATTTTTCTAGGTTTTGTGAGAGATTTCCCTAAAAAGAACAAAGATTCCATGGTTAAAGCTATCCCTGTAACAGGCCGTGGAGACCAATAGGGTTGTGAGACGTTGAGGCTCCCATATTTTCTAGATAATCGGTCCACAGATGGCGGTGAAGTTGTCAGCCTTAAGCGCCGGCCGCCCTTTACCCTCAGGAAGATTCCTGGTACTCATTTTTGTTAGAGACTGAGTCGACCCCAGGACCACAGTGCGGCTGGAAGAATTAGATCAATTGAAAAATCATATGCTACGCTCAATAACAAACGCCCCTGGTTCGTATCCAATCAAACCCTTCATGCAGATCTCGGAATACACTTCATAAAGAAGTCATCAACAAAAAAGCCATCAAATATAGAGATCGCATCGTAGACCACGAAAACCATCTAATAAATGAACTCGCCGCTCAACCCCTGGCGAGCAGAAGACTCTAACGCTTCTGGCTGGAAGACCTAACCTAGGAGACGCGTGAAGGCCATCAGTGGATGGTAATCACAACAAGCTACTACGGCACTCGAACATTTACTTATTACTCTGTTGTCACTAGAGTAGATTGTAAATTAGCAACCAAATTAAATTTAAAAAATTGAAAAATCCAATGATTTCATCGGAAATAGAACCCGCGACCTTCGGGTTTGTAGCATAGTGCCTCAATCAACTACGCTACCGCGTGCCCC
>NW_019739945.1:317388-325813 GCF_002891405.2 Cryptotermes secundus
TTTGTGTGTACTCCCCCTCCCCAAGCTTAATTTTTTAGTCTTCTATACGGTCCGTGTCATATCAAAGAAAAATAGACGTTCAGTTCTTCCAAGAACTTATTGTATTTATTTATAATTACCATTAGGAATGATTTTAGGAAAGAATTTATGTGGGTTATGACTGTACGTTCCAAATTAAGAAACAAACAGGCTAACGTGATTAAGAATTAACAAAGATATTTGTAATGCAGATGAAATTGATGCCTTTCTATCGCACATGTGATTATATGTTTCAGAGGGCGTATCACTTGGCTCTCTAAGGTCAATACCATATTGCTGTCTATTAATTTTTTTTTATTTTGTAAATATGAATTACATAACCGAAACTGCGTGTCGCGTTAATAGCAGTTCAGAGCAGTTAACGGCAAAGTAATTTTAACATAAGATGAAACACATGAAAGTCAGATTTGGAACGTGATATAATTCCATATTTGAGTTATCGACATATATTTTTTTTAATTCTCTTAGTTGGGGATGGAGTCCAGTTGGGTCCACTCAGCACTGCGGCCACTGATTAGCCTATTGTACCTGCCCCGGATGATTATGATGATGGAGAATTTGGTGAAGTAAAGATTGGCAGGGGAAACCGAAGTACTCGGAGAAAACCCTCCCCAGCGCCACGTTGTGTCCACCACAAATCCCACTTGACCAGACCCGGGTTTGAACCCGGCCGCCGCGATGGGAAGCCAGCGACTAACCGCTTGAGCTATGGCGCGGCCACATCGACATGTCTTAGTCAAAACACTTCTGTTTTTCATTAACTTTAATAGTAATTAAATCTACGTGATAGTAAATAAATACCTCGCCTTTGTAAAGAAACCAGATGCCCATCACCGTATTCATAAAATCTCGCCCATCATCTCTACCATGAGTCATCATAACCCTACATTTCTGTAAGGAAATTTTAAATATTATCTTCAAATATACGTCTACAGGTTCCAAATTGTCTATTTCCTTCAGGTGTTCCGACCAGTACTTTGCTTGCACGTCTTGTTACAGAGCGAGCTCGACTCTCTGTTCTTGATCTGATGGTCGTAATGAAGCGTACAGACACTGCTGAAGACTTACGGTACAGCACCTCCATGTCCAGTTGCTGCGCTTCCTCAACACGAAGAATTGCAGACGAGAAAATGTTGCCATCAATTACTATCGGGCCCCACTTCAGGCCTATATTTTCTTAAATTATTTCTCCACGTTATATTTCATAACGATCCTCCAAAATATGCATGTGTATCATCTGTGGTCTCTTTGCATGCAATATTTCAACCGAAATTTCATTTTCTGTCCCAGGTGCAAAGTACCCTGACTATTATACATTTTAGCATACTTTCTTCATTCTGGAAAAAAATATAATGAGGCCTATGTGATCACTTAGCTGTCTGTATCTGTCTCCCCCCCTAACAACTTTTGAATGCCTCATCCAATCTTCATGAAACGTAGTAGGTATATTATGATATCTAAGCTCATTTCAACGGCGTCATTCTTAAATGTCTCCTATAAGTAATACCAACACTACAACCTCTAAAATTGTCAAGGTAATAACCTTAATGTTACCTGAATGCCTGAACCAATCTTCATCAACCTTGGCGTGCGTATCATGTCATCCGAGGTCATCTCAACGTTGTACTTCATAAATCAGTTACATCAGTAATACCAACATTACAGCCTCCTAAATTGTATTGTTTCATTGACGTCATTAAGCATATATATATTTACACGTTTTATTTTTCTTGTAGTAGCATGAACTAAAATTACAGTGAATGGAATGTAGGTGATTAGTTCTTCCCAGAACTTCTGTTAAACTGGCCGTCCTATTATTTCTTGGTGTAGGTCAAACCTTCTCTTTACACTATTCTCCGTTTCACTTCTGCTTCTAACTAAGTCCATGGAGTAGTTCCTCTTGAGGAGCTAGGGATCTCTGCGCTGGTCGAGAAGTACTCCCCAACTTGGGAAACCGAAATGTTAACTACCATCTTCACAAGAGCCTCATACGTGTCCTTATTCTCAGTCGATGAGTCCAGTCCAGAACCTATCATACTACAAAATTACAATCCACTTTTAATACAGGATGATTCTAAATTATTGTTGGGGTTTCCGTTCATATCGCACGGGAACCTCGACAATAATTTAGAATCATCCTGTATTTTTCTACCGTCTATGTCTTTGTGTTCCATGTTTGTCTTTTGAGTTGTATTTGATGTGACGGCATATAGTCTAGTTGAAGTTTACCAATGTTTGGATAAAGGTAGTCTCTCTCTCTTCAGGGTTGAACAGTACATCAGTGAACTACTAATGCCATGCTAATGATTTCACCTTAAATAGATTAACATTTCTTCAGCTGAAAGAAAAATGCTTTGTCAGGCGTATACAGTCAAAATATTAATGATTCTCGTCACAGATTCTGTCCTGAAACTGCTTTCAGTCCTCTAAATACAGAGTAATTCACAAGTTCCTCCGCAAAATATGACAATAATTTAGAATCACTCCGTATACCAAATACACGGCTACAGGGGTATTGTGATTCAAAATTATTGTCGGGATTTCCGGAGAGACTCATGAATTTCCCCGTATATAAGAAGTGGTGGCCCTCTGATCTTTGACCTGAGGAAAAATAAATTGCACGTACCCTGAACTCAGACTTCTATCTGCAAAACACAATTTTCACCATAACCTGATAAGCTTATGAATACCCAGCTGCCGAACAATGTGTAACGTATAGTTATGAGAGAATGAATATTGCCACGTTTGGGGGTATGGATTGGTGAATGGATTTATTGACCACTTATATACAGCACTTGGTACTACAAGTAATTAGAGAGTTATTGTTGTTCTCCACACTACAAATCACTAACGCACGCGAAGTATTCTCAATCTTCACTAGTCGGTGTTAGGTAACAGCTCTCAATAGTGGCTATTCCTCTGCGATATTTTTTCTAGTCGTTACCTGATAACAAATCTTAACAATGGAGATTCTCCAGCTTCCGTGGTCACGCCGTTGCCCGCCGGTTTACACTCTACACCTGAACTCACAGCGCCTTCTCTCAGCCTGCCCTGCAGAGCCCAACTCTCGACTAACTGCTCACTTGGAACTAAAGAGCTCGACTTCCGATTCTGAGACTAAGTCTGAGTCTTATGTTACGACCAAGGATCGGTCGGCCAATCAGTCTTGGAATAAAGCAGCCATTTGGGGCTCATGACCATATCTTTATTACTGTCAGACAGTTGCGAGTTTGTTAATGTGGGACGCTCTCTCTGTCGAGAGGGCGGATCTGCCCTTTACAATAGCTGTTGGCTCTCGCCAGCGCAGTCATTCTTGTGTCTGAGTCCAGTGAGATTCTCGACCATATTTTACTGTCTCAGATTCGAGACTTCCCGTTTCGTCACCTCCTACGACTCGCAAAGTTTCGGTGGAGGTATTCGACCCCGCCTCCACATGGATTTCTCAAATGATCTCTTCTCTATAATCACTTTGCACGGTCTGAATAGAAAACGCCATTTACAAAAATATCCCTATTGTCTTAGGCGTGTTTACCGACCCGTTGCTTAGAAACGTGTTGCATAACCGAGTTAGCTATTGTTGCATTGTGTATGTTGCGGACATTACCTAGCAACGGCTGGTGTCTACAGAGTCACCGCTTAGCAACGGGTATACACGGCACAATATTGTATTGAAGATGCCTACATCCGCACATTTTTTAAAAATTTATATATGTCATTGTTTTGACCGAAAGGCCTTTTAGTTTATTAGAATCGATTTGTAGTCAAACATGTCACACAAACTAATGGTGAAGTGAAAAGAATTTTTGCCTTGAGCTCTGCATTACATTACAACATTCATGCATCAATAACATGTCAAGGAGGTGTATTTGATCATGATATGAAAGGAGAATATGATTTATGTAGCCGGATTTAGCCATAATGAAATGAGTTGCATTTGTAAGATGAATATGTACAGTTCATCAATAAAGCTAACATGGTGGCTAGGTGATTCAGATAAGCTGCCTTTTAGCCTCTATATTTCACCGCTAGGAGCCACTGCACTGAGACCGACGCAATAGTTCTACTGGCCGTTAAACTATTTCCCCCTTTATGCCAAATGTTTGAGAACACAAAAAATTACGCAGAGCCTATTTCAAACGTCAGTAACTAACTTGGAAATACAGTGACATTTTGCGACTGCGCACTCACACGGAAAATTTTGACGCTCTTCCCGTCAAATTGTAAAGTAAAAAATATAATAATTAAAAACAAACAAAAGAAAACGTGCATACTTATAGACGTATCAGTACCATCGGACAGGAATGTAGTACAAAAAGAAGCAGAGAAGAAATTAAAATACAAAAATTTAAGCATCGAAATTCAGCGAATGTGGAATGTGAAATGTTTTGTGATACCAGTGATTATTGGAGCCACGGGTACAGTTACCAGAGGGCTGAGGAAACATTTGGAACTAATTCCTGGTAAACACTCCATAGATTCACTGCAAAAAACAGCTATCCTGGGAACATCACACATACTACGGAAAGTGCTACAGTGCGAAGCTTGAAGCCTGAGTGGTGAGGTGCATCACTGGTCCAAGCAAAGGAATACCAGGAAATAAACCTGTGACAAGAGATGACGATGATAATAATAATAATAAAGCTATCCCTGTACCAGGCCGTGAAGGCCCATAGTGTTGTGAGACGTTGAGGGTCCCACATTATCTAGAAAATCGGCTCAAAGATGGCGGTAAGGTTGTCAGCCTTACGCACCGGCCGCACTTTACTCCCAGGAAAATTATTTAATTAATTCCTGGTACTCATTTCTGATAGAGGCTGTGTCAACTCCAGGGCCTAGTGCTGCTGGAAGGATTAGGTCAATTAAAAAAATCCAATGATCTCATCAGGACTTGAACCAGCGACTTTTCGGTCTGTAGCATAGTGCCCCCCGTCAAATTGCGTCAAACCAAAATGCATAGGTTCGCTGGATGCATTATCGGAGATACAGTGAACAAGCGTACTCTGAATTGTACACATATTTTCCCTGTATTGAAATAAACTGATGCTGATCACAGTGGCCGCGCGGTCTAAGACATGACCCGTCTTCGCTCGCTCGAGCACTGGGATCGTGTGTTCGAAAATCACTCAAGGCATGAATACCTGTGTGCTTTTATTCTGTGCTTATGTTGTCCTGTGTGTAGTTAGTTAGTTGGTTATAGGAGAGGGTGCGTTTCCCCATGCACTTAGACCTGTATTGGTCCATTGTGCTTCCCTCTATGATATTCTACCAGTCTCTATACCCTACCGATACTGGTGCGTGCCATCAGTCCCGACTCAGCCAGCGAGTTCGGCCCCTACTGGCTCAGTGGTATCTAGATGCTTCCCCCATCTACCAGAGGCGTTAGAGACTTTTGTTGACGGAAAATGTCAATAATTTGGCTCAGAGGCCTCCTTGAGGCATGAGGTTCTTTTACGTGCCGTAAAGCTACGACACGGGACCCACGGCTTAAAGCCCCTCCCGGAGGACTTGTTCCCTGAATTTTTCCGCCCTTACAAATTCCACGACTTCCGCCGGGTTTGAACCCGCGTACCTTGAGTCACGAGGTGCGAACGTAACCCCTAGAATACGGAGGCCGATTTGTCCTGTGTGTAGGTTGCGGCCTTGCGATGTGCTGATCCCCTGTCCAAGGAGTCATATCGACTGTGTATAGGATCAAGAAACTAAAACAAATTCGGACAAGGCCCAATAAACATACCGTAGAGCCATTAATAATATAAATTTATGTTCCAAATATCTTCTGGCCAAAATCAGTTTTTCATAAAATCGAATAAAACATAAGCTTAAAAACAACTGAAAATTGGGGCACCATTTATATGGTGGCTTGGTGCACCTCTTTGAGTAAACGGGCCGAAATTCTAACAACTCAGTGCAGACAAGGACAAACGGAAACTGAATTATTCGTGCCCCATCTATACTGGACAGTTACTATTAAACTGTGGATAAAACGCACGGACATGCATGAATAAAGTATAAAGTGTTCTTTCCTTTTCCAGGGCCCTTACGTACTCTTGTCGGAAAACAACACGTAACATATTTCTGATTGATTACTGAAAAACAAAGAAATAAAAACTACTCATATTTTTCTGTGGCCATACACTGACGTCAGAGTTATAAATCAGGAGACTAGAAAGACGCAGCAAATTGTTCCTCTTATCCATTTTCAACATAAAATCCGGTTCGCTTCAATTCTCGACTGATAAATATTTGACGTTTTGGTGACGCAAAAACTTTACTTACCTCAAAGCCATATGTAAAAAAAAAAAAAAAGGAAAATTTTAACCCTGTAACAGGGAGTGTAGGCCCATAGGGTTGTGAGACACCGAGGCTCCCACATTTTCTGGACAATCGGCTCACAGATGGCGGTAAGGTTGTCAGCCGTCCTTTAACCCTCATGAAATTTCCTGGTATTCATTTCTGTTAGATAAGCCATATGTATGCATCCTAAAACTTACAGCCTTAAATAATTTGAAGTTCAAAATGGGGTCGTATCATATGCTTATTTAACTTGCGTGAATTCAACCGTACAGGCTTGTCAATAAATAAAGAAGTAGGTGACATAAGGCCAGCATAGTCCGAAGTGGCTAGTACTCGTAACAAGAGACATAAGGCCAGCATAGTCCGAAGTGGCTAGTACTCGTAACAAGATACATAAGGCCGGCATAGTCCGAAGTGGCTAGTACTCGTAACAACAGACATAAGGCCAGTATAGTCCGAAGTGGCTAGTACTCGCAACAAGAGACCTAATGCCATCATAGTCCGAAGTGGCTAGTACTCGTAACAAGATACATAAGGCCGGCATAGTCCGAAGTGGCTAGTACTCGTAACAACAGACATAAGGCCAGTATAGTCCGAAGTGGCTAGTACTCGCAACAAGAGTCCTAAGGCCAGCATAGTCCGAAGTGACTAGTCACAAGAGAGCTAACTACGAAAATTAGCATATGGAAAGACATTTAAGCACTCATAAAACTGTATTGTGTTCTTGTACGTTATGAAATGAAACCAGTTTATTTCCAATCCATCAAAAAGAAAACATCCCTGCATAATCATCCTACAGGCCTTACAGAATGAGGTACATACATGCCCTGAATATCAGAGAGTGAAGTGCTCCACTCTCCGCGTCTCTTCGCCTCCTTCTTGTGCTGTTATTTCTCTCTGGTCTTCTTGTTGTTGCCTCCCCCTCTACACGTCCCACGGCCATTCATCATAAGTAAGTTAGCACCGTGAAAATATTGCATTAGAAAATGTAATCAGGCATGAAAAAAGAAAAGAAATTTATCTTTGTACCTACAAAAGCAACAAGAAAATGGTCCATCCCTTCCAGGATACGATTTATAGAGAGGCGCGATAGGAGCGCGTAAATTGGGGGCAGAAGTATAGGCACGGTTCAGTTTATAGCACTTTGCATAATTTGATTTCCGTGGGTTTGTCTGTTACACGCATCTCTCATTGCTACAATTATACGTGATAAAGATACGCTTCTGGAAGTTGTAAGTTCAGGATCCCTGTGAGGCACATCAACGGCATGGTTTAATTATTGAAATTTACACGCTCCGTAGGCCTCGGGCAATAGCGCCAAAGATTAATTAGAACAGCAGCGCGGTCAAATCCTTTAAATGCCCGTCTCCTTTCTGAAAGGATTTCGCTGTAGCCGAAGTAAAGAAAATGTATATTCAACCCATCTCCCATAAATTGTCTAAATCAGTTATAATGTTACCAAATTCTTCAAACTTTTAGATTTTGAAATTGATCTAAATAATATTTAAAATTTCAATTCCTCTGTAACCTGTAGTCCGCAAGCGAACTATACCGATGAGCGAACGCAGCCTGTCGGCAAAGTTAGTGTAAACTTTTGCCGATAGAGGGTGTCACGAGGTCAGCGCAACGGATCCCCACGTCCCACGGCAGCTCTTTTATTTTTTTTTATTGCTAGTGGGGTGGGGCTAAGTCTCTTGTACTGCGGCCACTTCTGGCCTATTGTTGTAGTCCCAGATGATAGGTGAGGGTGTTTGTGGAGCAATTGGTGGAATGAAAATTGACAGGGGAAACCGAAGTACTCGGAGAAAACCTGCCCCAGTGCCACTTTGTCCACCACAAATCCCACTTGACCAGACCCGGGATCGAAACCGGGCCGCCGCGGTGGGAAGCCAGCTACTAACCGCTTGAGCTATGGCGCGGCCTTCCTTCGGCAGTTACTCTCGGTTTTCTAGACCGAAAATTCAATTCATACCGCAGAGGAAGGACACTCCGCCTCTACTACAAACTTCATCTTGTTAGTCGTGAATTGTTTTCTTCCTTTCACTCCCACTGTGGAGCACAGAGCTGATTTCTCAGTTTCACTGATCATATT
>NW_019739945.1:325926-327967 GCF_002891405.2 Cryptotermes secundus
TTACTGCTATCTGCAGTATCACAATTAGTACACTCCAAATGCCACAATACAACTGACTGGCTGACTGACTCTGAATACAACTCGGCGACTGTTACTTTATAACTCAGTACAACTCTGCGGTAGCCACACTAGAACTGACTGGCACCTGCTGTGGAGTCCACTTATATAGCCGCAGGATTGCCTGTTACTTTCCACGTCACAGTAGGAAGCAGTTCCGCGTCACCGCGTGACGTCACCGCGGAGGGGAGTGGCGGGGCGGGCTTCGNGCGTCACTGCTGGTGGGGGGTGGTTCTCCTTAGCGCAACATGTCACAATATTTTACAGACGGTAGGACTCCTTGGTCGGGTAATCAGCTCGTCGCAAGGCCGCTACCTTAACACAGGACAATATAAACACATACCAAACATCCATGCCTTGTGTGGGATTCGGGCCCACGATTCCGGCTTCCGAGCGAGCGAAGCCAGTTCATGCCTTAGACTACCCGGCTACCGTGACTGGCAGTTAGGGAAATGATTACTCTGTATTCCGAGAATAGTGTAACCCATATTGTACAGGATAATTTTGAGTTCTCTTAATGTTAGAACAGGCGATACGTATAATAAACATTGTATTTTACAGTTTTGATATAGGAATTACGATCAAAAATAAGTCTGAAATAACTGCAGTCAGGAGAGTGAACTATAGACGCTACAATACATCGATTAAATATAAAATTCTTTATGATTTCGCAACTCAATTCTTGTTGATACGAGTCTACCGTTCGGTCTATCGCATACATGAATGAACAGAGCAAGTTCTTGACAGAAATAATAAATATTACGGAAAATATTCCCCGCATCTTAAGCCACATATTCTGTTGTTAAGAAAACTAATCGAAACGACGGACGTTACACCGTTATAACGAACACTTAAGGAAATCCGTGTTTATGGAAATACATGCAAAAGACTACACAATTCCGCAAATAAATATATCGTAATGGATTTGATCAAAGCGTTGCCAGAAACAGTTTTGTAAACACGATCCAACACGTAACAATAGAAGAATCTGTGTTTTCTGTTGATCCGACCGACATGTACTACATGAAGGTGATTTCCCGACGTGTTGTACTGCTGTTATACCAAAACAAAATTGTAGAACAAACAGCCTTGAAATTTTAGATTTATGCTTGCTCTGGTAAAGTTGTACTCTGTAGTGACTAATACATACGCTAGATAGCAGCAGCGGTCGCGTTAGCTCAGACTCTATCGTCCAAACGACATATTCACCAGCACTTCCCCGTCCGTCATTACCTTATTCTTCCCTGCAGAGAAAAATTGAAATATACCCAAAGTGATTGAACTGCAGTGTGGCTCGTCGGTCTGCGTTTTATTATAAACAAAGACTGAATAACAAGGATTTAAAGGACTTGCTAAAAGGTCAGGCAACTTCAGTCACAATCGGACTACAGGCGAGCTTTCAGTTCCCGGCAATGGCAGGCAGTTTTACACGACTATATCCAGACCGGTCCTGGATACAATCACCCTCCTATTGAAAGAATACCAGGGTGGTCATTCTCTGGGGATAAAGCGACCAGAACCTGAAGCTAATCACTCACAAACTGGGGCAGAAAATAAGAATATGGGAGGTTTTGAGATTCTCACATTCATGGCTGTCAACAGTTCTATCTCCTGGGACATAACGCTATGCAGTCCGATGCTATATGCCCTGCCCATCTTATCTTCCTTGACTCTGCCATTCTAATTATACTTGACGAAGGTAGAAGCTATGAAACTCCTCTCACTGTGCAGTTTTCTCCAACCTCCTGTCAATTCATCTCTCTTCGGTCCAAATATTTTCCACAGTACCTGTTTTCAAACACCCTCAATCTATTTTCCAGTTGTTATAGTCAGAGACAAAGTTTTACACCCATACAAAAGCGCAGGAAAAAGTACATTTTTCTGCATTCTAATTTTAACATTTTTAGGCAGCAGACAACAAGACAAATGTTTTATTCTGACCGTCTTACAGTGCATACATTTATTCACCTTACTCTTCTCTCTT
>NW_019739945.1:328003-472222 GCF_002891405.2 Cryptotermes secundus
GTATTGTGCTTTGTGTTGTGTCTTGCTCCTGTGACTGCGTGTGTTATACTGCTGGGCTTTTTGTGCTGAAACATGTAGTGCAAGAGAGAAGAGTAAGGTGAATAAATGTATGCACTGTAAGACTGTCAGAATAAATGATGGACATAAATCAGTGCAACGGGACGCTAAAATATAACAAGACAAATTTATTGGACTGAATGGTAGCAAGCATTATTCGAATTGAATCTCTTCTACATTTCTTCCTGAACCAAATTTGTATCTGTTGCTGTCGCCCCAAAGAACAGGCAGCATTAGAATTTTGAAAATACATAAAATTGAAATAGTGACGTGACGCCTGAAAGCCGGAAAAGTTCACTGCTAGGCAACGATTCAAAAAACGCATTCCCGCTGAAGTGAACGCGGGCAACAATATGTGGTCAACGCCGCGCTCGTTCCTACGCAGCGGTGCAGTAAACGTATCTCTACAGGAGTGAATCAACACGCAACAAGAGAGGAAATGGCGTTCTCTGTGGGCGCTTCCCCCAGACTACATAACGAAGATCACAGACAGCTAAAATTAGTTCTGAGAGAGTCTCCGGTGTGGCAGTTGGCAGAATCATTGAGAAGAAATGACAAGAAAGAAATTATGTTTTGAAAAAAACTTTATTTGTGCTGCAGTCACAGTGAGACTGTTACAAACCCGTTGTCAGGATACGACTAGTGAAGACTGAGAATTCTAGTGTGTGTAACAGTGAACTGTAAAGTGTGCAAATAGTGATAACAATATAATAAATTTTAGTTACGATCTGAGTGTATAAAGTATCAATAAATCCAATCATCCAATCCAAAACCCGTCTATAAGTCACGCGCCCTCCTACAAGTGATAATATTTGTTTTAACATTAACTTATTTAGGCAGGCTCACTGACATTAGTCTACTTATGCATTCAACAAGCTACAGCACGTCATACAGTTATTCCAAGATCCAAATAATCCATAACGTAGGAAATCTCACGATCCAATACTAACGAGGCCTATACAGAAATTTGATGTTGGCGTAGTAACATCAAAAGGAAGGGGGACATTTTGAGTGTTGATGGAAGAAAACTGACGGTGGTGGGTGAAATGTTGTTAGTTTTCTTACATAATGAATTGTTGACGTGGATTTTGATGTAACCTGTGATTACTCGTTTATCGCTTAGTCATGTCCGATGCATAGATCTTTATAAACTGCACGTATAAACACGGGACAGTAAAAGTAGGAGCCTTTAGCATGACTAAGATCCCAGGTAGATAGTGATAATCCGTTCGCTGTAAAAATGTAATAATATGTGACGTGAGAAAACGTTTTTTCACATGTTCCTCTCAAAACCAGCAAAAGGCAGAGGACGAAGGGATAGACTTTTGGTAGTTAGCATAAAATACATGGAATTTTTGTAAGCACGTTTGCCTTGTATATTTTTCTAAATTTGTGCCCTTTCCCAAACATTATTATGATCACGTCACAACGGGGAAGTGTTTACTGGCCTGTTGCTTCTAGCAGCAGCAGCGGCTTCCCTGCTGTTACGTCACAGCGGGGAAATGCTTACTGGCAACACGTGCGATATCGCGTCGCGCTGAGTCCACGATTCCTAACACCATGTTAATATGGTAGAATAAATAAGATACGGACAAAGATACTGACAAGCTCATGTAGACAGAATGACCCATAAATATTTACCAAAGGCAAACATATTCTCATACCCGAAGAGAAGACGATACTAATATCAAACAAGGAAGATATGGAAGGAAGATTTTAATTATGCTATGGAAGAAAAAATTAAGGAGAATGAGATGGGTGGCACATGTAGCACGCTCTGGGTAATATGAGAAATGCGTCCAAAATTTCTGTCAGAAAATCTGGAGAGGTCATTTGAATGCTTAGACATGTAGATGGGGGCATAGCAGTAAAATTTACTGCAGTGTAATTGGGTGTGAGGATGTGTGGCTCGGGATACGGACTATTGGCGACTTGTTTTGGTCTCCGCTATGAACCTCCGTGTTCTATAAAAAGCGGGGCAGTTTATCGAGCGTCTGAAAGACTCCAAACTTCCTAATGAGAAGTATATCACACGAAATTTTGTAATAGTTTTGTGGCCAGGCGCTGTATGTCGAGAAAATCGTCTATAACACTTCTCCGTGTGGAATTAACTGAGGGCAGCTTTTATGACTATTTTGTTCCGTCATTTATCGACGTTGTATTAAGTGTTGAGACAAGGCAGCGTACATCGACTCTTCAGCAATTTAGCAACGCTGTATCAGTTGTAGTTCAGTTCACTTAAGTTGCGGCGAATGTTACGGGGAAATCAATATAAAGAGTGAGTGAATAAGGATTAAGAAAGTTGTAGTCGTGGCCTATTTGAAAGAATGTTCCTGTTCTCTCTTGAATAAATTGAGGATAATCACGAACACAAATCACAGAATTTTTAGAGCAGAAAAGAACAGTCTGACTAGTGAGTGACAGAGAAATATCCCTGAACGACTTATTACTATTATGGTAGGTCAGGAGGTGTCGGTCCCAGACCGGTGTTTGAGCCAGGTAAAACGATATACCGTTCAAGATAGGTTGTTAACTGCTCAGTGAACAACAACTTACGTTTCAGGATTTAATATTTAGTGGACAGGCTAGCATACGTGGGGCAGTTCAGACGTTAAACGCATCCTGCAACGCTTACTACACATGTGTATTATTCCTTTCAGCGTGTATGTGGGGCCGAATGTTTAGCTGTAATATATCTTCCTGAAGCCACGTACGGCAACTGCAACATAGGGCCGTTTGCAGTCTCAGTGTAATCCTTCCAGCCCCACTAGGGCCCTGGGGTCGACCCAGTCTCTACAAGGAATGAGTACCAGGAATCTTCTTGGAAATAAAAGGCGGACGGAGCGTAAGGCTGACAACCTCACGGCCATCTGTGAGCCGTTTTCTAGAAAATGTGGGAGCCTCGACGTCTCACATACCTATGGGCCTCCACAGCCTGTTACAGGGACAGCTTCACATTTGTCTATGTGTACTTAAATATATCAGGAGAAATGCAGCATTCGGGGCATTTCGAATTCTTCTCTGTTGTCTTCTTCCCAGATCTTTAATAAATGAATCAAATTTAATTGAAATAGACGTAGAATATTCATCAAGGAAATGACAGTTTTGTGTTTCATCTTTAAAAGAAAAATAGATTAATTTTCAATTAATGAACAGTATGTTAAAATACATCCATGATTTTACAACAAATTTTATCCGTTTATGGTCAATTTTATGTCACGCTGTTCCTTTCATTGTTAAATATGCTACCGCTGTCCTGCACAATGTTTTAAGTTAAGGAAAACTGTGGTGAGTGGAAGAAAAGACTTTGAAACCTTGCATGTCATACCAGAGAACTGCTTTAGCGTATCTTTAAATTGTGTTTACGATATTTGTCGTGTAAACTATCGATATACTGTGGAGAACATTTTCTGAGTACTTTGATTATTAGTGAAATGAATATCTAAAACCATGTGAAGAATTAAGCAGGGGTGTACATAAGTCATTTGGGTACATTTTTGGGGCACTTTTGTTGTAATCTGTAACATTCTGGGTTTTCATTTTGGGAGACTGAAAGATCAGTAAAAATCACATTTTATACCAACCAATTTCGTGGCTTTAGTCCACATGCGAACTATACCGACCTAGGGAACGCCGCTCGTCGGCGAAGTTAGTGCCAACTTTAGCGGATAGATAGTGTCACGTGGTCAGCGTAACGAATCCCCACGGCCGTTAATTTCGGTTTTCTAGACTGGAGCCCCTACTTTTCCATTCAAGTAGCTCCGTAATTATCCTCACGAGGCTGAGTGGACCTAGTTCCAGACCCACTACTTCTCAGAAAATCTGGTGGCGCCAGGAATCCAACCCAGGACATCTGTATCTGGAGCCAGGAAATCTGACCACAGAGGCGATGTACATTTTTATACACAGAACGAAAAAAAAATGAAATTAAGACAAGAAATACTTTTGTGAACATCATCAGTATAGGCCGGAGAGTTGGACCAGTTATCCCCCAGTTCTTCATTTTAACATAACTCAAAATGTCATGACACTTTCTTGAGTCGATCTGACGTAATTTCAGTGTTAATGGGCTGGCAAGAATAGATAAACTTATTGTTGTATCCTGACTGTACCATACAGCAGACATCCGCCCGGCCTTCAGACAACTTTCATCCCTTCGATAATCGAAGGGCAGCCTATGTAACTGACTGGAGGTAACAACGGCATAAGTCACGGTCAATATTTTTGTCTGTTTCTGCAAACTGTCTGCGCCACAGGCATCTGAGATGATCAGAACGGCGAGGTTCCTTGCTTCTTTGCCAACTGCTAAGTTAACATCTGCTAACAAAACTTCTGTCTTCTGGGATATAACGCATTATAGTCCTGGCGGAAGAACATATCGCTTCCATCTTCAGGGCCGAAGAGTAAGTCAAGAAACAAATTGACATGTGTTATGCTTGCTGGCTGCCTCATACTGCTTCCTTTCCTGGATTATTATTATTCGACCCTGAAGATGGAGGCGATATATTCCTCCAAAACGTAGAATGGCTTTGACAGGACTACACAGCGTTACATCCCAGAAGAAATAACTCTTCACAGCCACCGCTGTGATAACCTCAAACCTAACAGTTACTAAGAAGTTGCTACTGTATTGTATTCGAGTTTTCATACAATCAATAATTTTAAGTGGCAAAATCTTTCAATCGATAAATTACCACTAATTTATTAATGACCTGATTAATCTGAAAGATATGCAGTCAATAGAAACATAAGAGAATCCTGTTTACTTGACAGCCAGTAACAAAAATAATTTGAATTCAAAACTCAGAAACAGCAGACGCAACGGACAGAGACCTCTGGGGGGAACAGTCTAACTTCAACAAAATTTTGCGATTAATAAATGGCAGTTGTAAAACATTAGATTAACAAACATATACAGAACTTGTACACAACGTCCGAACTCTATTTTCAAATTCTGAAGTTAAAACCAATGGAGCGAAACTACATCAGCTATAGACAAATCGTAGATTCACCACTGACTAAGTAATCGAATCGATTAGACCTGTTGCAGCTTGATGCGAAGACAGTACCACGTGTCCAGTATGCGCCCAATTTTTCAACGAAGTTTTATCTTTATATGAACCATCTGTTTCAGAGTTATGGGAAGTCTTGAATTTCTACAAAAAGCAAACAGAATTATTAGAAAAACAGCGGAAATAAAAGATACTTTTTTTACAAAAATGGCACACCATATAACACCTCTCGGCACGTGACTAGAGTGCTTTTCTCCATATTCAGCGTCTAGTACACATTTCGACTAAACTACGCTGAAGACCGTAATGTTTACATTCGTCCCCGTTAAGAATTTCTGTCTCAAAAAGTCCCGGTAGCGTCAAGAATTTTCACTTCCCTGGGATCCACCCGACCTCCTATCCAATGGGTAACGGGAGCTCTTTCCCGGGGTAAAGCGGCAGGGACGTGAAGCTGACCACTCACCTCAAACTACTGTCGAGGTCAAGCAAATAAATCTACTCCCCCATACTTCTTTATAACGTAGTGCTTAATTAGTTAAGCAAAGGGAAAATTTACCTTTAATATCCCCAAAATAGTGATTCTGAGTTTCAGTTCTGAGAGCTATTTGTGCAGCCCTACTTGAGACAATATTCCTAAGCATGTTACAGATGCTATTACTGTACTGTAACCATATAATCGAGAGTTATGCCACTTTTGAATTCGTGACTATATAAAAAAAGTCTATTGGATGGCTTTAGTTGCACACAGTGAAGGCAAACCCGCTTTAATTCTTCAAATTACTATCATGGGTCGATAGGATGAACAGATCTTTCAAATAAAACTTAATATGTATGTTGCCAAAAAGTTTCTTCAAGCCGTCAAAGTGTCTGACTGCAGAGAAAGGCATATACAAACAATTCTGTTACAGCCTATCATTTTTATGTCCAGTTACTACACTGTGTTTTGTAAGAGTTGCTAAGAAATATTGTAGGAACTAAACAAAAGCTGTCGAGTGTATTGTTGTCATTGTTGCTGTTAAAGCTGAAAATATAAATCTTCTTTACTGCAGGAGAAGCAGTCTGAATGCTACTTTCCAGATTAGATATACAAACGTTTAAACCGACACGTCAAAAGAAATTCCTTCTAACACATGAGTAATCAGCTTTGCATGAAATGGCGTGCTTCTAACACTGGACTTTTAAGCTGTGAAGACTGAGGTGCAAAAAACAAAATCTATCCTCTGGCAATGCGGTCTGCAATTTGAAAGTCTGTTCTGCAAGGTCTGTGACAGCGTTTGATTTGTTATACAAATTGTTCCCAAACTCTTTTAATGTGAAATTACTGTCGAGTGATTAGATGCGTTTTGGGCCCCCCAATTAGTTAGGTTGCGAGTTGGCAATTTCAGATTTAGACCTACCAATGAAACTTAATGACACCTCTGAAGTATTTTCCATTGAATTTATGTTTGTAATTTCATATATTCTTTTATGATGATCATGTATTCAGAATTTCTGTTATCGGTCCGTTCTTGGCGGACCTCGGAAGGAAACCTTAGCCCCTCCCCCTTTGGAAATCCTAGCCACTCACTTTGACGAACATTGTATTACACGGATATAACGTTAGGCATTGCACATGTTGATACGTCTAGATTTATCCCACCGTCAGAACAAACAAACAAAAAATTCCGGTACAACAAACAAAAGCAAAATTTTAGGTCCTCACCGCAATTATTGTACTACGAAGAAACTCTCATCTAGTAATTTGATTTGTTTCATTCTGGTCCGTCACACTAACAATTACAAAGATAAAACAACTCCGTCCAGTGTGACTATTTAAGTTTTACTACTTGTAAACTTAGCACTGAGAACACCTATTGTGATAGTAGTTTCCAAGCAAGTATCGATGTTCCCTCTGAAGATGATCTGTAAGTATCGAAACATGTAAGGGTGTTAAGTTTTCAACTGGTAAAACTTAAATAGTGACACAGGACGGAGTTGTTTTGTCTGTGTCATCTATTAAGACGCAAAATTGGTCCTGTGCTGAACTAATTAAACACTACGCCCTGAGAACGTATGGGGGAGCGGATGTATAGAGCCACGTTTTCTTGCCCTCGGCAATAGTTTGAGGTGAGTGGCCAGCTTCACGTCCTTGCCGATTTACCCCCGAGGAAAGAACCCCTGTTACCCATTGGATAGGAGGCTGGGTGGACCCCAGACCCAGTCTGGACATGGAAAAAATAAAATTCTTGACCCTATTGGGACTCGAACTCCTACACCTCGGACGTCCGGCCCGTAGCCAGTCGCTATACTGACCTCTAAGCTCCAAGTGGAAGCAACAGAAGAAGAAGAGTGCCTACAATGCAAATGTTCGCACTGGAATCTGGAACCGAAAGCAAGGACAGATACACGCACTTCGCTAAGAGCTAAAATTTGTAAGAGTTTCCTTTTGTTGCACACACACATAAACAAATTTGATTTGTGAGAACTTTAAGAGCGTTCTTAATTTCAAGTAGAAGTGCAAAGCTGTATGTTGCCGTGCACAGGCCACTTCAGTAAGGTGCTCCGTTGTGCATGTAAGAAATTGCATCATCCTGACCCTAGGAGCGAATTAATACGCTTCGCAAGTTCACACACAGAGGCTTCTTTGACTACTGAAATTATAAACTTTACTCGTCTCCTCTTTCTACAAAAAAGGAGCATGTTAATAACTCACAATCTCTGTTTAAAAAAGATAGAAAGACAGGAGTAGATTGGATAGAAAGGAAAACTGTCTTTTCCTTCCATTTTGGTATGTCAGTTGTTTGTAAAGGAACAATGAGTATGTCACAAAGGAGATGACTACAGGCATGTGACCCGGCAGCGACTGTCGCATGTCATCTGTTCCAACAATGGCTGCTTTCCATTGAGTAAGTGAACTCGCGCGCGTGATCTATGATCAGGCGCATCACAGAAGAATGCTACCAGACCTTCTTCACTTTCTCAAGGGCCCCAAAGTTTTTACAAGGATAAAACCCAAATCTGTAGGCGAAACCTGTCAACGATTACCTTCGTCCGATCTTTTCAAGCTCTTTAGTTCTTGAACTGATTGCTGCGCTATTTAACGATGATTTTCAACTGCACAGATTACATTGCTTTGTAGGGTAATTGTAAATTATGAAGTATAGATGGTGCACTAAGGAGGTATTAAGGGTAAAGGTAAAGCCATCGTTGTAACACACCATGGAGGCCCATAGGGTTTTGAGACGTGGAGGCTTCCACATATTCTAGATAATCGGCTCACAGATGGCGTTGAGGATGTCAGCCTTACGCTCGGGCCGCCTTTCATCTCCCACGAAGATTCCTGGTAATTATTTCTGTTAGAGGCTGAGTATTAGGTCAATTGAAAAATACAAAGGCCGCATAGGGAATCGAACCCGACACCTTCTGGCCTGTGGCACAGTGCCTGAACCAACTACGCTAGCGCCTGCAGCTATTAAGGGTAACGATTAGAAGACCTGGAATGAAACCTTCGGTTCCGATTTTCAAAACGGAGGTTTCCTGAAGCACAACAGTTAACTCGAATACGGCTTTCGACTTTGTTTTCTAGAAACTACAGTTCGTCACAGAAGTTTTACTTCAGCGCTGTCATTAATTAGCCTTGGTTCGAAACTCTTTATGTTGTTCCTTGTTCTCTTTTAGTTTAGAAATTCAGTTCTAGTGTAAATATAGGGAATCTCGTAGGGCATTATTTATTTTTGGTTTGAGCGACTTCACGGAGCAGTCACAGCTATACATAGGACTTGCTTTAGCGTCAAATGAGGGCACGCAGTGCTACAAGCCGGAAGTTCACGGGTTCGATTCTCTATGAGAACACTGAATTTTTTTCAAATTATCTAATCCCTTCAGCCGCAATATGGCTCTGGGGTCGACTCAGCCTGTAAAAGAAATGAGTACCAGGAAGATTCCTGTGTGATGGTGGGCGTGTAAGGCTGACAACGTCACCGCCATCTGTGAGCCTATACATGGGGACCTCGACCTCTCACACCCCTATAGATCTTCACGACCTGTTACAGGGGTACCTTTACCTTTAACGTGAAACGGCATGACGATATGCCCAGAGAATTTATTTTAGGGGTCCTATTGATTTTCAGAACAAAGTTCGTTGTCCTAAACATCATTAACCGACAGTCGTTTGTCACAGAAATATGGCGCGTCCTCATTGCTCTAAGAAAAGGCTTTAAAATATTATTTAAAGAGCTTCAACTTGTAAATGTAAACTAGAACGTAATCAGGGAAGTTCTTGTAACTTAAAATTCTTTAATAATTACGACTGAAACCTTCAATGAAACATCAGGCTGCATTTCTTTAATCCTTATTTAAAACTAAGCCCGCCATTAATAACTGCGAATTCTTCGTTGGAACAGGATGTGACGTAATATTACAGTAAATGGAAAATTATTTACAATTAAACTTACTAGTACTTACACTAGTACCGGCTGTTCCTTTCCTGGGGTAAATTGGTCGGAGCGTGAATCTAATGCCGAGGTGAAGAATGGTGAAACTATACCTCCAATGCCCCATGTCTTTATGGAGTAGTGTTTAATTAATTAAGCCGAGGGACATGTTTACCTTACCTTACGATTCTTACTGTTATAGGTACAAAAGATTAAACAGAAATTCGTCGATTGTTTTAATCGCAGTATATACAGTGAGTTGGGTTTCAATATCCAGTTATTATAAGTACAGTCATCCATCCAACCGGAGGCCAAATACCGACATTCACTCTCAAAATAAATGAACACTTACGGCACTAATGCACGCAGGAGGTTTCTCATTACAGACTTCATATCAAGTTCACAAAGCACCTCGTAGCAGTAACTCTCCTTCTCAAGAGCTTATCCAGCGAGATTAATAATATTGCGACGGATTTGATCAACGCGTTACCAGGCAACAGCTTTGTAAACATGGTCCATCAACGAAACAATAGAGGACGCTGTGTTTTCTGTAGATCCGACCGACGCGCCAATAGACTGGCTGGATAGCGATCACGTGATATGTGTTTACTGTAGGTCCGTGTCCGTACCGCGGCTATACACGTATAACGAGAGCCGTGATCTGTAAGTTCAGAGCTAATTGGAACAAGAGTACAGAAGAGTACAGGAAGTCAGCCTGTGAAGATTTAGCATGTGATTTGAAGAATTTATGTGTGCTGTAGCACAGCGATATTGGGAGTATGTGATTTAGGAAGACATTCATAGTTCCTGTGTTACAAATCCGTGAAGTCTAGTGCATATAGCCTGAAGAGATTAGTGTGGAATAATTGTAAAATTCTGTAAAGCAGCAATAGCGTAATAATCAATAGCAGTTAAGAACTCTAGGTTATTACTAAATCCAATTACCAATTCGAACCCCATCTTTAGTCACTGATACAAGTGACAATATTCACAAACTTATAATAAAGAAGATCACAGGGAGAAAAAGAGTTTTAATAACGGAAGCGGTGCAACCTGCCTAATACCGTGCTATTCTGAGGTAGAAAACTCCTTCTTTTGCTATCAGCATACTCTTTGGGAAGCGTTCTGGAAACCGAGCTCTTCTAGATGCGAAAAATACTGACAATACCCCAAAACAGAGGATAGAATCAGCGGTATGCAAAAGATATATAAGAGAGCATGCCAAAACAGAGGAGAGAATCAGATGTATGCAAAAGATATATGAGAGAGCGTGCCAGTTTTTAAAGTTACTTGACGATAAAATATATAAAGCTGCACTAACGTAAGAACAGGCATGATCGAGCAAAAAGCCTAATTTCCTCTTGCACACATTTGAGGTCCAAGAGAGCCACTGTTGTTGGTGTGCTTCTCGCACGCCATATTTGGCATAATTGCACTAAGTGATACATGTTGCCTTGTGTTGTCTTTGTTTGAGTGTATGTTTTTGTTTTCTTTGTTTCTTTGCATTTGGGCAGTTGAGTAGGCTCGTAAATAAACAAAGAAATGAAGAGAGGTGTGTTATTTCGTTTCCTTTCTTTTGCTCGTGCTTATTTCATAACTGGCCTTTGGCCTGTTGCCAAAGTTCTCAGATATTAAGCTGAGTTAAACGCTTATTGTTGTTATTAATTTTTTATTTATACTGAAGAACGTATTACGGAATTACAGTTTTCTGTATAAGCTATGTTAAATGTGCCAGATTTAACCCCTCTTTCCTTGGCACTACAGCCCCAGTGGGCCTAGGCCTACCTCCACGAACTTCTCCGTTCACTTCGGTTTTTCTAGATCTTACACATTCGGTAGGACTCCTTGGGCAGGCGATCAGCTTGTCGCAAGGCCTCTATCTGTACACAAACACGGAAAAACGCACACACACAAATTAACCTCCATGTCCTGAGTGGGATTCGAATCCACGATCCCGGTTTCCAAGCGAGAGAAGACAGTGCATGCCACATTGCTATTCTACAATCAACAAAACAGAATTACCCCAACAGAAGTTTCATATGTCACACCCGATTCTCTGAACGACGCAACAATAAAGGCGAAGACGTAAAAATTAATGTGTCTTATCTCGTTATTGCTCCTACTTCCCCCATTTTCTTCTGTTCCTTCTTCCGTTCTCCTTAATTTTCTCCTAGTCTGTCTTCTTATCCCCTTCTTCCTCTTTTCATCTCTACTCAAACCATCTTCAGCTCTCACTACTCTTTCTGCAACTTCAGCTTGTGTTCTTCCTGTCATCATTCTCTGCCTCTTCCTACTCTTGACTTGGTTCATCTTGGTTCGTCACACTAACAAGAGTATAAAGTGACTCGTAGCACAATCCAGTGTGATTCATTTATAAAAGTTGCATGAAAATGTAGGAGAATGAAATTTGAAAATATAATTTTTATAAATCAATCACACTGGATTGTGCTACGAGTCATTTTATACTCTTCGTATTCTCTCTTACCGTCTTCTTTATTCCCTCCTCTTTCTTCTTGCTCCTTAACTTTTACTCTCCTACTTCTCTTCTTCTTCCATTACTACTACTACCACCACCACCGCTACTACTACTATATCCTAAACATTCCAACCAACAGCTGTGGGTTAAAGCCGTGAAAGGAATACACGAGGGGATGCACCAAAGCAATTTACCGAGGAGCGACCTGTAAGTGGTGCATGAGGCCTTGCGATCAAACGAAAATTGCTGCTTTTAACTAAGATAATTTTCTTCTGTGAGGTTATAGGAACAGGGACCCCAGTCAAATATAAATGATCGGGGCTAGGGCACACAAGTCTAGCAGGAAGGATCGCTGTATACAAGCACCAATAGCAGGCAGGAAGGGGTCTATCCTTCCAGCACGACGGAATAGAGCACAGCTGTGAAATATAGTACAGGTGATATGACTCTTCTAGGTTCTGTTTGCTCAATTACTTTTTTCCACGCGTCTCCTGCCTTCGGCAATAAGGAGAACCATTTTAATTGTCTGCTGCTTCTTCTGCCGAATGTCAGTGCTGCACTGGTTACAAGATTCACAACAACTCATTCTCCTTGTATCCAGTTAATTCTGTAAACATTAATTGATTGGCATATCCTTGATGAAATACCCCGAAATTTCAGTACTACTCAAATCTATTATCCTTCCATTTTGTTCCTGATTTTGGCAGTGACAACACTCCAAGAAGTGCCCTATCACAATTCTTTGCGCACGGGAACCACCCAGAACACACGAGCAGGATCAGAAGAAACAGCGACCTACAGTAGCGCAGGTTTGTCACCCGCAGAGATTAACACGCAACAAATGAAGCAGCGTGAGGTGATTGGGCATGCGCAGGCTGCGTGCAGTACTAATTCTGCCGGCAGATGGATCTGCCAACGGCAGTCTCTTTGTCGTTAGCCGTCATTTTCATGAAAAATGCATATTTAGAAAACTTATACTTTGTACCTTAGCCATTATCTGATGTCATGTTGTGAGTGTTAAGTATGCGAACGGGAGTCAAGAGTAGTAAATAAACAGAGGTAAGTACGAATATTATGTTTCTGGGCACTGTCCATTGTCTTGTCTTTATTTAAAAACCGTTCTGTTTATTTTTTAAAAAACAATGTTTTTCAGACTAGATTCTGTCTCCGTCGTCAGGTAGAACGTACTCAGTCGGGCCCAATCGATAAAGATAGCCCGGAGACAGGGAGTAGAAGTAGAGCTACACCCTTCTTGACTCCTGCACCAGATGGAGGTGAATGGCTTTACCTCCGAGGAAAGACCCCACGGTTCTAAGTCTACAGGAGACTGGGTGGGCTCCAGAGACGGACTGGACACTATGGAGAAGAGAGAAATATTGCCGCTGCCGAGTATCGAACTTCGGTCCTCCAGAATAAATAAAAATACATAAGTACGAGGGAAGAAGAGACAGCCAGTCCGACCCTGATGACTTGCCGCCAGGTAGTGTTGGTTGTTTACATATTCGTGGTCTCGTTGTTGATAAGTTGCACACTCCCTTGTTAGTAGAGAGTTCTCCGAATAAAAGGGGCACACAATCCTTTATTTCGTAATAACGTGAGCTCATAACCTAGCCCCGTCATGCAGAGGACCTCTTGCGCCTTGCGGCACAGCGTAGAGAGGTCTGAATTATGTGATGTGCCCAAATTGTTATGACGCTCCGACATCAGAGTCAAGAACCGAGAATCCTAAATGTCACACACAAGTGGAAAATATAAATATCCATTTGTTTATTAAAGGGGGGGGGGTTCTTCCATCTTTCTGCTGTGTAAAGGAACCAACAGCTACGAGAATGAATCACAAATACAGCAGGTATATTAGAATGATATCAGAACTAAAAAAGAAACATTAAGTAAATAAAATTAATTCTAACTGACTACTGCCAGATTAAAGCAGCTCGATTCTGAAATCCCCTTCATTCTTAGGGTGCATTTTAATATTATCCACCATCTGTGTCTATGTCGTGAGAGCGGTATCTTTCCTTCAGGATTTCCCTCTAAAATTTTCTGTTTATTAACATTTCCATGTGTGCTGCATGTCTCGCCTTCATCTCATTCTCCTTATGTTCGTCGCTCTAACATTATCTGATGAAGAGTACACATTATAAAGGTTATGGTATATGATTCTACGGCACACTTTGATTTCCTTATAGAAAAAGAAAAGTACCACTAAGACATATTCAATATATATAGATGTCAGTGACGTCTACACGTAAATTTTGCACATCATCTTTTGTAGGACGTCTTTTGTCTTCTGGACAGATAATAAGGTGGAAATCAGCTTCACTTAAAGTACTGATTATTATTATTATTACTATTATCATCATCATAATCACGTGTAGGGGGTACGCGTGAAGAAAATAACGGGTTCTAGTTCGGATAATTGGCTTTATTAGCACTTCGGTTACAAGTTCTCTTAATTACAATTAATACAGCGCTATCGCTGATTTTCACAATTTACAGTTCACCGTCGCACATGCACTAGGTTTCTCCGTCTTCACTAGTCGTCTCCTAGCAACGGACCTCAATACAGTAACTAGCACTTCAAATCACTACGAAGTCTTCTTGCCATTTCTTGTTCAGTCCCCCTGGAACCTCGGAACTCATCTAAAATTGTCGAGACTCGTTTTACATAGACGCGGAACGGACAATGCAGAAAACACAGTTCTACTGTTGTGTAGTGCAGACCACACAGTAAACACTAGTCAAGTGATATTTATTTTTTTTATTGCTAGTGGGGTGGGACTAAGTCCCTTGTACTGCTGCCACTTCTGGCCTATTGTACCAGCCACAGATGATAGGTGAGGGTGTTTGTGGAGCAGTTGGTGGAATGAAGATTGGCAGGGGAAACCGAAGTACTCGGAGAAAACCTGCCCAAGCACCACTTGGTCCACCACAAATCCCACTTGACCAGACGAGCGACTAACCGCTTGAGCTATGGCGCGGCCAATTTAAAGTTACTTCTACCGTAATCACGTTTCAAAATTTATTTCGAACAATAACATTTTTTTCAGTTAGGCTAAAACACCAGAGGCGACTAAATAATTTCGCGCGTAAATCAATCGTTATTTCGTTTACATGTTCTCAACAATTGATTGAAGTTCGATTTCTCGAACTATGAAGAAAGCGGTCTTCTGGGATTTGGCACCGTGTTTGTGTTGTGTTAACGGACGTTTCGGAGGAACGTATCGCCTCCATCTTCAGGGTAGAAGGAAAAAATATAAGAAATCCGCAAGCGAAGAGACCGTGAGAACCGGTAGAAGCAGACTGGTGTTGGAAATATACCACCACATATACACGGTGCCAAATCCCAGAAGACCGCTTTCTTCATAGTCACCGCCTAGAAAGCCTCAAATCTTACATTCTCGAAAAATGTTTGCTTCAGAACCCGCATTAAGAAATACAGTAACTCAAAAACCGAAGATATGAAACACAAAGGTTCTTTTCATTGGATGACAGTTTGCAGCATTTAAACTGCACTTCAATGAAATAATATCCCACTGAGGCAACTAATCTACACAGGAAACTGAAAATACAAATATAAATGTTTCTTAATCCCAGATTTCGTGTAAATTGAGAAAGGGAGACAAATTTGGGTCCGAACAACATGTCACGGGAAAACTGGTTGCAAAAATGAGATATTCCCGAGCAAAATGGGGCTTCAGGGCAGCCTCTACTAGACGAATAAGTTCTCGTTCCTGCCACCTTGACCCTGGAGAAAGAACCAGCCACCTGTCTACTCTGGTAATGGGTCTGGTTTGCGTCGACGGTCTGGACAGTGTGGGGTAGATTTAGATCTCTTATTCCTGATGGAACTGACTGCGATTATTCTACTGCCCAGCCGGCTCCTCTGACCGAAGCCGGGAAGCGAAAAAGGTACCCACATCTCCTATCCAGAATTACAAGCAAGAATATAATAGTGGCTATATGACTGTCATGCTCGCAGAAGAAGGTTTGCGGCACCTGTCAACCTCTATTAGATCCCTTAACAGCGGATTCTTCTGGGTAGAAGAACTAACAGCTGAATCCTTTTACAAAAACTTGGTGAAGTTCCA
Source organism: Cryptotermes secundus (assembly GCF_002891405.2). Taxonomy (NCBI): domain Eukaryota; kingdom Metazoa; phylum Arthropoda; class Insecta; order Blattodea; family Kalotermitidae; genus Cryptotermes; species Cryptotermes secundus. Next base: position 344,052 of record NW_019739945.1, read on the forward strand.
GAAGTAGCCCAATCCCTCAATTCCAGCATGTAAATATCAAAGTCGAATGACTTCGGAAATTAATGGTGATGCCTCAGGAAGTATTACAGAGAACATCAACACCCGGCAGTCCACTGGCTCCTCCACTGAATTACAGCCAAGTCTTCTCTTTACTCTGTTATACTGCTTGATCATGTGAACTTTGGGTTGACAACAATACTGTTTTGTTTTTATGAAAGGAGCAGCTTTGAGCTCACACTGTTCCTTACAGACTTAGCGCCCAGCACAGGACTTGTCTCTCTTTGTAGATACTCATCAGCTTCAACAGACCTAATCAAATTAGACTGACAGAGTCATAAATCTTAATAAAGCAGATATTTATATCAAGAAGACATATTGCTTTTAGCCGCTTCTAGTCTACTTTCCTTATTTTGATAAAACAGGAGGAGGCTTATGATATCACCTGGCTGTCTGTGTATTCGTCTACGTCTGTCCATTTGTCTGTGTATCCCTACCATAATGTTTTAGGCTTACGAGATAACATTGCAGTTAGCGCAAAAAAGTTAAAACATATCCCTGTAACAGGCCATGAAGGCCCATAGGGTTGTGAGACATCGAGGCTCCCACATTTTCTAGACAGTCGGCTCACAGATGGCGGTGAGGTTGTCAGCCTTATGCGCCGGCCGCCCTTTACCCACAGAAAGATTCCTGGTACTCATTTCTCGACCCAGCCATATTGCGGCTGGAAGGATTGGGTCAATTGAAAAAAAAATTAACCTCATCGGGATTCGAACCCGCGACGTTTCAGTTTGTATCATAGTGCCTCATGAATAAGGGGTCCGGATACTGAAAGACCTGTAAATCACAAGAGAGTAAGAAAAAGGTATATGCTAATGATCCAAGCGGAATACGAATCAGCGACCCCTGGGTTCAAGAAAAGTTAAACAGTTAATGCTCTAAAAGTGTTAAATGATGATCGTGAATAATTTGTGTTAAGAGGTCTTCATAGGAAACGGCTAGTATTGCAGGTTTATTACCCGCGGTTTTGGTGATGTGAACCGGTCTTGCGGTGAAGTGATGGGAATGAGCTATAGGGTAAGCGAGTTCCTGGTTATGAGGTTGTTAAAATTGGAACACGCCCCTTTCCTTTAAAACTCTGACGTATATGTGTGTGTACTGACAAGGCGTTTCCAAAATCGGAAACCAATCGAAACCCAAGCCTCTCCTCAAAGCCATTATTACTGTTCCAGTCACGAATACTGCTCTTGCATGTACTTCAACAAAGTAACACTTAATTCTGTTTCCATCTACAGCGTAAGATCAAATTTTGACAGGTTCCTTAACACGTTTATCGGCGCAGTGTTCAATTTGCGGTGTAAAATATTTCGAATTGTGAGGCTTATTTAGACCGAATGCACATGGTTACTATTGCTCTTTTGTATAAGTTGATACTATCTCTGTAATAGGCCGTGGAGGCCCACGTGGTTGTGAGACGTCGAGGCTCCCATGTGTGTGCGCGTGCGTAAAGGAAAAGCTGTCCCTGTGCCTGTTTAATTAAGCTCCAAACCTTGAAGATGTATGGAGGGTTAGAAGTATTGCTCCATCATTCTTGACCTCGTCACCAGATGCAGGTAAGTTGTCAGATTCACGCCCCGGCTCCTTTACTCCAGGAAGATAGTCACCAGTGCCCATTGGACAGGAGGTTATGGGTCCAGAGCCGATCTGGACGTTATAGAATAAAAAAGAAATATATATATCCCTATCGGGAATCGAACCCCGGCTCTTCAGCCCGCAGCCCATCGCTATACTGATTAAACTATTCCTGCTCCTTATATATGTACGAGTATATGGACGGCCCGGGTTGGATATCCGGCAGGGCCAAGGTTTCTCCTCTCGCCACAGCGCCTATACCGGTCTTGGGGCCCACCCAACCTCCTATCCAGTGAGTACTGGGGGCTGCTTCCCTGAGGTCGAAGCCGAACACTCACTTCCATCCAGTGCTGAGGCCAAGAATGGTGGAGCTATACCTCCACTTCCCCATATGAATTCAATGCCTAGTGTTTAAATTATTAAGAACAGGGCTGAAATTCATTTTGTTATAAACAAAGATGAAACAACACAGATGCAGTAAGATATTTCACGGTTCGTTTTCTTCCACAGTTACTCCTGCCTTCCAGAGATTAAAGCAATGCGATTGGTTGGACATGTAGCCCGTAGATAAAAAAAGGCTTTAAATCTCTGTTAGAAAATCTCAAACTGGGAAGGTTGTTGTACAGTAAAGTTGTAGACCTGTGTTTGGGAAGTGCTGGGTTCGAATCTTCGACAGGACACCGCCTATCCTGACTGAGGTTTTCCACGGTTTTTCTGAGTCCCGTCAGGAAAGTTTCCGGGATAGTGCCTAGAACAGGCCAAATCTGCCTATTTCCGAATCCTTTCAAATTCTTTATTCATCAATGACCCCACCACTTGAAGCTATATACAACTAGCCTGCAACAATAAGAGCGTCCTAAAATAAACGACAAACATCTCAGCAGAGGAAACACTCGAAGGTATAGGGCTTCACTACTCTGCATGGAACTGGTTCAACAAAAGCGAGATTTTGTGATGATGGTTATGAACATTCGAATAGCAAAACATGAGATAATTTCTGATCAACTGAATAACTCTCTGGGTTTGAGGCTGTTATGCCGATGGGTATGAAGGTTTGTCTATAACGCCGTGAACTCCGTTGAAATTCAACCGATGTTTTGGACGAACGTATCTTCTCCACCATCAGGGTCGAATAATAGGCCACGCAAGAAACCAGCGTGAGGCAGGTAGCAAACAGAGCAAAATGAAGGCGACAGGATCCTCCGAAACGTCTGAAAACTTTCAACGGACTACACTGCATTGCATGTCAGGAGATAAACTTTTAAGGTGTAAAGTTATTAGGACCCTAGGATGAAGCAAATACTTGTCATAAAGAAAACTGGTGAATCACTTTGGAAACAACTGGTAGTTGAGAAGAGAGTGAGAAAAACAAAAGAGGCCAAAACAAAAAAAGAGAGAGAGAGAAAGAGAGCGAGGGAAGAGTAATGAGCAAAGTTTTAACTAAAATTCTAATTATGAGAGCAGCAAACACTAATCAACAACTTTTTAAATACAACCTAACACACTGTCGGACAGTCTTTTTGTTGTCCTTCAATTAAGGCAAAAAAATCGGTCTTGTAGCTGAAAGTGGTCTCAGAATTCTGCCGGGCGCTCACTCACCGGCGCACACCACCACGATCATAACAGTCTGGAGAGAGAAATGTCAATAGACAGCAGCCGGGTGCTTTAGGGGCCAATTCGGACACGCACTGAGCACACTGACTCAGCGGTTTCGCACTGTACTTGATTCGAGCCTTGGCAAGGGAAAGGGACCTCCTGATGATGATTTTCTTCGGTGAATTCATGTACGATACCTTCACGTCGGCAGCAAACACGTCGTTCTGTAGCCTTTAAAATTATAGGTTCAAACAGTGTAGTATATAACGGTAATAAAACGTATATAATACAACAAAACGAAACAAACTCCGTGGGTTTCAGTCCGCAAGCGAACTATATCGACCGGCGCTACCAGATTTTCTGAGAAGTATTGGAACGGGGTCCACTCAACCTCGTGAGGATAATTGAGGAGCTACTTGAATGGAAAAATAGGGGCCCCGGTTTAGAAATCGAGATTAACGGCCGTGGGGATTCGTTGCGCTGACCATGTGACACCCTCTATCCGCAAAAGTTGGCACTAACTTCACCGAATAGCGTCGGTCGCTCGGTCGGTCTCTAATTAATATTTATTTTTTTCCTGGCACTACAGCCCCAGTGGGTCTAGGCCTACCTCCATGAACTTCTCCGTTCACTTCGGGTTTTCTAGATCTTACACATACGGTAGGACTCCTTGGGAGAGTGATCAGCTCGTCGCAAGGCTTATACCTGTAGACAAACACATAAAAACGCACACAAACATCAATGCCCTGAGTGGGATTCGAACCCACGATCTCGGCTTCCGAAAGAACGAAGACAGTGCATGCCTTAGAACGCTCGGCTACCGTGAACGGCTTTCTAATTAATATAGTATCATTAAATAACCAGCCACTGTATGAAGAACCCACACATACCAATTATTAAGATGGATCTTAGAGAAATATAGTTAGGTGGTATGGACTTAATTCATCTGGCTCAGTATAGGCACCAGTGGAAGGCTCTTTTAAACACGAAAATGAAGCTTTGAGTTCCGTAAAATATTGGAAAATTCTAGAGTAGCTTAGCGACTGCTAGCTTCTCAGGAAAGACTCACTTCATTTCATTTCATTATTATTATCTACACATCTGCGTGGATCATTGTTCTGCCATATTCAAGTTTAATTGTAGGAACAGTCAACTGGATAATACGATCTTAAGTAAAATTAAATTTAACCCTGCGATTAATTGAATACCGAGCCATTAAGTGATGATATGGCTTCAGGTATTCATGTCCTGGCCACTACGCGTCGAGGTAAGAACCCTGATGCCCATTAGACAGAAGAATGTATGGGGTCACGGAGCCAGTGTGGACGGTCGCACCGCAGTTATGCGAGGAACCTGAAGCTTGAGGCAGCCCTGAAAGCCATTATCCCACTGTGTCATATGCATATGCAAATGCTTTGCTGAGGTCTGCTTCATCCTACTATGTTTAGGTTCTAAGTGAGCAGTGTCGGCTTGTAGGGGGATATGGGCACTGAACAGAGGAAAATCGTTAAGATAAACAGCAAGAGAAAATTGTCTCTGTACAACAGAACCCTTCTAGAGAAGCTGATGATGGTTCAGATTGTCATGCAATTCCCTGAAAAATAATTTTCGTGTTCACAGGAGCCTTCACCGAACACTACAGTAATCGATATTAATCAAGATATAATAAAATTGATCTACCTATGAAACAGCTCAGTCAGTACTAGGTAATGGCCTAATTGACTGAGAAATCAGTGTTCGATTTCCACCATGGGTTGGGATTTCTCTGGTCGCCGTTGAAAGATCGTCTCTCATGCTCTCAATTTCATATCCAATGGGCACCGGAGGCTCCTTTCCCTAGGCTAAAGCGGTCGGAACGTGAAACTCACCACTCGTCTCAATCAAATGTCGAGTTTATGAATACGTGAAGTTCTGCCTCCAATCAGCCACACGTATTCGTGGCGTGGAATGCAATTAAACTTCTAATTTTCACGGGTTACGAAACGGTCACTTAAGCCACTCACGTTCCAATTTCTTACCGTGGAAGCCAATGAAACGTCGCCGCTTGTAGTTTAATTAGAACTAACAAGTCTCTTTTTAAATGTTATCAGTAGTATTTTTTAAAAATTGACTACGAAACAGGTTCTCTTTCGGTTCCTTGTACCCAGGAACGGCCTCTTCTGGCGTGAGAAGGTTTTTATTATAAATACGACGGTAACAGGCGCACTGCAACAGGTTTATAGGAAAGCAACTGTTAGATCAAAGGCAATCAAGACATTTAAAATTAATAACTGAGGCCGTACTACTCCCATGAAGCAAATTTATTGCAAATAACTTATGTAAGCTGAATTAAGACTTGCTAACAAATGCATGGAAAATGTGATCACTTTCAAATATTTGGAATAAGAGTGACAAAAACTGTCCATCACAGTTGCCGCGCTGAGACATGAAATGTCTCCGCTTACTTCGAACTCTGGGACGTGGGTTCGAATCCCACTGGTCGCATGGATATCTGTGTGTACGTAGCAGCCTTGCGAAGGGCTGATCCCCCGTTCGAGGAGCCTTACGGACTGTGTACAAGTAAAGAAAAAAGTAAAGCTATCCCTGTACCAGGCCGTGAAGGCCCATAGGGTTGTGCGACGTTGAGGTTCCCACACTATCTAGACAATCGGCTCAAAGATGGCGGTAAGGTTGTCAGCCTTGAGCGCCGGCCGCGCTTCACTCTCCAGGAAAAGTATTTCATTAATTAATGGTACTCATTTCTGTTAGAGGTTGAGTAAACCCCAGGGCTTAATGCAGCTGGAAGGATTAGGTCAACTGTTGGTGTAGCGCAATATCTCCCTTACGATGTAACGTAGAGACATCAACCCGTTGGTGTAGCGCAATATCTCCCTTATTACTGTAACGTAGAGACATCAACCTGTTGGTGTAGCGCAATATCTCCCTTACGACTGTAACGTAGACACATCAACCTGATGGTGTAGTGCAATATTTCTCTTTCGACTGTAACGTAGAGACATCAACCTGTTGGTGTAGCGCAATATCTCCCTTACGACTGTAACGTAGAGACATCAACCTGTTGGTGTAGCGCAATATCTCCCTTATGACTGTAACGTAGAGACATCAACCTGTTGGTGTAGCGCAATATCTCCCTTACGACTGTAACGTAGAGACATCAACCTGTTGGTGTAGCGCAATATCTCCCTTATTACTGTATCGTAGAGACAACAACCTGTTGGTGTAGCGCAATATCTCCCTTACGACTGTAACGTAGACACATCAACCTGATCGTGTAGTGCAATATCTCCCTTACGACTGTAACGTAGAGACATCAACCTGTTGGTGTAGCGCAATATCTCCCTTACGACTGTAACGTAGAGACATCAACCTGTTGGTGTAGCACAATATCTCCCTTACGACTGTAACGTAGAGACATCAACCCGTTGGTGTAGCGCAATATCTCCCTTACGACTCTAACGTAGACACATCAACCTGTTGGTGTAGTGCAATATCTCCCTTACGACTGTAACGTAGAGATATCAACCCGTTGGTGTAGCGCAGAAAAATTGTACATTGTAGACTTTAACATCGCAAAGCAATTTTCGTCACTCTTCGTCAACACTCATCGAGCTAAGCCCTTTTGGAGAAGCCGCCAATTCTGCAGCTACTTAAGAAATTCTCAGCATTTTCTGGAACCCGGAAGTTCATTACCGTGTTCACAAGAGCCTTCCACTGGTCCCTATCTTGAGCTAGATCAATCCATTCCATACCATCTCCTCTTATATCTCTAAGATCCATTTTAATATTGTCCACCCACCTACGTTTTGGTCCTCCCAATGGTCTGTTTCCTTCTGGCTTTCCCATCAATATCCTTTAGGCATTCCTCTTCTTCCCCATTCATACTACATGCCCTGTCCATCTCATCCTCCGTGACCTGATCAGTCTAATTTTACTTGGAGAAAAGTACAAATTATGAAGCTCCTCACTATGCAGTTTTATCCAACCTCCTGTCACTTCATCTCTCTTCGTACCCTCAGTCTATGTTCCTTCCTGCACAAATTTCGTCTGAAAACTAGCAGAGAACCTAATTTGAAGGTCTCTGAGAAGAATATTTGCCGAAGAGTGGGCAGAAATAAGGGGCTGGAAAAGCTGTATATTTCGAGCAATACAATTTTTGCGGAAGATGATGATGCGGTGCGGTAGGCACGTTAAGATGACGCTTCTATGCTTTATTTTCTACTGAAGCATCTGCACGGAGAGAGCCTTTAATAACAGCGGAAAGAAATTTTACGCTAAAACAGATGTTACATGAATAGATTACATGAGTGTTGACTGGATTCACCTGGCTGGCTTAGAGTAAGATGTGACCGTATATCTTGGTCAATATAGCGACTAGCTATGACTGAACAGCCAAGGAATCGGAGATCCATTCGTGCACAGACAAGACATTTTCTTCTTCACAGCACCCAAACCGGCTGAGCCGCCCCCTTGCCAGCCCCTACCCCTGGGTACCGAGGCTTTTACCCCGTAAGTAAAGTAGCGGGGGCGGGAGGTTGATAGATCAACTCCATCTAGCGCCGAGGTTAAGAATGCGTGGAACTATACATCCATTCCTCCATACATTCTCATAGTGCAGTGCACAATTGAGCACAGGGGCGTTACTTTTACCTTTACGCCACCAGTATACGGTACGGCGACTTGCTTTTGTGAACACGGTATTGAACACTAGGATTCTACAAAATGTGTGAAGTTTATTCACAGCTGTGAATCCTCACGAAGGATTCTACTGCGTGGAGTGAATGAGTGAGTCCAGAGGCCCCGAAGAAAGAAAGCGCCTACAAAATGTTAGCCATGTGGCGTCGACAGGACAGGAGCTGCTAGCGACGTCTTGTGCCGCTGTAAGCAATATAGATCATTTGTCATCCCTAACTTTGCCGTCAAGTGGCGGTGGCTTGGTCGGTATAGTTCGCTTGCGGACTACAGGCCACGGTGTTTGTTAATTTGTGTGTCATATAAAAAGGTAGAGATGAAGCTGACCCTGTAACAGGCCGTGGAGGCCCATAGGAGTGTGAGAGGTCGAGGCTCCCACATTTTCTCTAGACAATCGGCTCACAGATGGCGGTGAGATATTCCTGGTACTCATTTCTGTTAGGGTTTGAGTCGACCCCAGGGCCATATTGCGGCTGGAAGGGCTAGGTTAATTTAAAAAAAATAATGACCTCACCGGGAATCGAACCCGCGAAGTTCCGGCTTGTGCCTCAACCAATTACGCTATCGAATGTCCATGTTTCGTATGTAATTCGTAAAGAAATCAAGTTTCAATTTCTTTCGCAAAGAAAATATTTGGTTTTAAATGTGAACTCTCAGGCCCAGGGAACCCTTCGAGCCCTGTACATATTTAACGTCAGGTTGCAGAAAGGAGTCCCACGGATCGACGTTTTGTACAATTCCCTCGAGGTGCTGCCCCCTCTATTTCACCGCTCACAGGAACGTACGAAAGGTAACAAATGAAGCTGTTCCTTCGCCATGAGAATGTGTGGGTGAGTGGTCAGCTTCACGGCCCGGCCGCTTCTCCACCCAGGAAACAATCTCAGGTATCCATCAGATAGGAGGTTGAGTGGGCCCCGAAGCCAGTCTGGACGCACTGGAGTAGAGAAAAATCCCATGTTCCTGCCGGCTCGGTCGCTATACCGACTGAGCCATTCCGGCCCTCGTCCACACGAACGTTGGTACTGATAATCTTTCAGGGGAATACAACGGTAGCTGAAGTGGGGAGGTGACGTGCGCAGCTAACCTCACAGCCCGCAGGACTTCTTCCTGTGGCCGCAGTATGGCAATGCTGGTCATAAACTGGGAACATATCATATGCTTTGTCCTCTGAAACCTGATTCCTTGTGGTGAATCGATGAATTTCTGTAGTAAATCTTATATATATATTCGCAGTAATATCACTGGTTTTTTTATAGAGACAGGTATCAAGTTTGAATTCTGCGATATTAGAAGAAAATCACAAGTTCACTATTTTTGGACTCGCCCCTCATCCGCTATTCTAGAAACTAGAAAACACAAGGTTTCGGAACCTGGATCTGTTTCCGCCCTCAAGTGAGGGGGCGAGAACACTCGGTTGGGTCCCTTAGAAAGAACTAACCTCAATCACTGGTCAACCCCTGTGAGATTCACTACAGCTGTTTAATCACGTGAGACCAGGCTAATTCGGCGAGAGATTATAAGAAAATATGCAATAAAAATTGCGATAAAGCAGGCACATGCGTGGAACTGGAATAGAAAACGGGGTAGAAATTTGTACTACAAACCTAGCAAAAAAAAAATGTGCATGACCACCAGTGCACCTGAGTACAGAATTAGATCCAATTTCCGAAACCTCCTGTTTTCTAGTCTCTAGAATACAGGACGGAAAAGTCACAAACCCAGTAATTCTGTGTGTTTTAAGCCGTCGTCACAACCCTTTAGAATCTATTCACTGTTTTCGTCAAGATTTTCGTAGTTATGCTTTTGTGACACGTCACTAACGTCCGAATCATTCATTGCGACTTCCAGGAGGGTCACGATCAGCTGATTGAAGTACACTGCTCTGTACTACTTAATGATGAAGCATATAATGCATAACCGATGAGCAATGATATGTTTTCTGTTACAAGGTGTCACAAGATGCGATAGCAAATCTACATGGAACTTTGTGTTCAGCTTGTAGTCACAAACACAGTGCCACAAGACGCGTTGTGCATGTGCAACACGAGCATTTATGATCCCGTCAGTTCCTAACAGGCGTCGGTTTGAGCGAGGAAATGTATATAAGACAGTAAGTGCAATTAGAACTGCAGTTTCGTTACTGTGTTACATCAAAGGCCGGTCTAAGTCATGTACTGAGGCCTCACCACAGCTCAAATGGTTAGTCGCTGGCTTCCCAGCGCAGCTGCCCGGGTTCGATCCCGGATCTTGTCAAGTGGGATTTGTGGTGGACAAAGTGGAGCTGGGGCAGATTTTCTTTGAGCACTTTGGTTTCCCCTGCCAATCTTCATTCCACCAAATTCTCCATCATCATAATCACTTGGGGTAGGCTACAATACGCCAATCAGTGACCGCCGTACCGAGTGGACCCAATTGGACTCCACCCCCACTAAGCGAACTAAAGAAAAAAAGTCATGCACTGTGTTATCTTGCTCGGAAGCCGGGATCGTGCGTTCGAATCCCACTCAGGGCATTGATGTTCAGAGTTTGTGTGTGTGTGTGTGTGCATTTTTTTGTGTTTCTTTGCAGGTAGAGGTCTTGCGACTAGCTGATCACCCGCCCAAGGAGTCCTACCAAATGTCTAAGATCTAGTAAACCGAAGCGAAACGGAGAGTTTCATAGAGAGAGGCCAAGGCTCAAAATTGGGGCTGTAGCGCCAAAGAAAAAAAAGTACATCAAAGAGTTTAATAAAAACGACATTAAATTGTCACAATTTGGGTCTTATAAATTTAATCTCTCTTAATTTTGATTCCGTCAGCCAGTGTAGCGACTAGATACTGGCCGGACGACCAAGGGGTAGGAGTTCGAGTCCCGGTGGGGCCAAGAATTTTCACTTCTCCATGTCGTTCAGACCGGCTCTGGGGCTCACCCAGCCTCCTATCCAACGGGTACCGCGGGCTTTTTCCCGGGGGTAAAGCGGCTAGAGCGTGACGCTGACCACTCACCTTCAGCTAGTGCTCAGGTCAAGAAAACATGTGTCTGTACATCCACTACCCATACGCCTTCATGACGTAGTGTTTACTTAGTTAAGTACAGGAAAAACTTTACCTCTTGATGTTGATAGTTTCCAGATAGCGAAACAGGTAGCGCACGTTGACAATAACGTTCCAGTGATTCCTAGTCTCTACACAGAATATGGAAGGAAAGCGCGGTACACACGATGCCAATCCACACTGCAGCACTATTACGTTAGGACAGAGCGACACTAAGCACAGCCGGAACGGTGTGATGCACGCTTTTAACTCGCCCCGCTGCCCGCTTCGCCTCTGCTTACATGCACCGCGCAGACTCCCGAATGGTGTATACGGGACGGACTTCACTGCGGGCATCTAGGTTCAGTCTCAGGGTACTTTATGTGGGATTTGTGGCAGACAAGTGGCACGGGGGCAGGTTTATCTCTGAGCTATACCTGATAGTTTTATTCTCCCATACATCTTGAGGGTGTGGCTCTTAAACAAGGTACAACTTCTGCCTTCCACATACAAAATACATTCGTGCGAAAACATTTGACGCAGTGTGTGTGAACGGATAAAGAACTGCAGGTGTTAAAGATAGGCCCTGTAGTTGTGGACTTAAAACAGAATGGAATTTCCTACCTATCCCACAGTTTATTTAGCGACGCTGCTTAATATCGAGACTACAAAGCTTAGAACACCGCGTCTGTGGTCTAGTGGTCAGAGTTCCTGGCTGCAGATCCAGAGGTTCGGGTTCGAATCCCGGCGCTATCACATTTTCTGATAAGTAGTGAGTCTGGAACGGGGTCCACTGAGCCTCGTGAGGATAATTGAAGAGATATCGCAAGGAAGTAGCGGCTCCGGTATAGAAAAACCGAGATTAACGGACGTGGGGATTCGTTGCGCTGACCTCGCAACACCCACTATCCGCTAAAGTTTGCACTAACTTCGCGACAAGCGGCGGTCGTTCGGTCGACATAGTTCGCTTGCGGACTACAGGTCACGGATTTTGTTTTATTGTTTATTTTTCTATTAAGCTTAGCATGATAGGGGGATAGATGTATGTCGAGTTACCCGGGAAGTTTCTGCGGCGACTGAGAAACACCACGAAAACTTAATTTGAGTTAGGCACTGTCTCAGCCGAGATTTGAATCGAGGACATCCTGAATACATGTCTAGAAAACTATGTTTAGACGAGCCTGGTAAGGTAAGCATAAAGTTGTCCCTGGGCTTAATTAATTAAGCACCACGCCGTGAAGACGTGTGACAGAGTGGAGGTATAGCTCCACATATCTTGAACAAAGCACTAGATAACCACCTTCATAACCCAGCAGATGCCCATTGGATAGGAGGCTTCACAGCCGCGGTGGGTGGTATGGAGAGAAATCTCCTGTCCCGACTGAGAATAAAACTCCGGACCGTCCAGCCCGTAGCGCGTCGCTATACCGACTGAACTATCCAGGCTTATCTTAGACCAACCTAGCGCGAACGAAGTGTCCGCAGACAAGAATAAGCGGACAGAATTTCCTGGGCCAAACAAATACTGATCATGCGCACTGGAGGGATCTCCACACTTACGCGGTAGAAGAAACAGAATTGCGCATCTGTTCGTCTCTCTCACTCATGGAGCTGAGCCCTTCCTGAGAAGCTGCCATTTGTACAGCTACTCAAGAACTTCCCAGCATTTTATTGAAACCGAAGGTTCATAACCGTGTTCACAGGAGCCGTCCACTGGTCCCTATCCTGAGCCAGATCCATCCAATCCATACCATCCCATCCTATCTCTCTAAGATCCATTTTAATATTATCCAACCACCTATGCCTTGGTCTTCCCAGTGGTCTCTTTGCTTCTGGATTTCTTACCAATATCCTGTTTGCATTCCTTTTCTCCCCCATTCGTGCTACATGCTTTGGCCATCTTATCCTCCTTGACTTGATCATTCTAATTATACTTGGACCAGAGTACAAGTTATGAAGCTCCTCATTATGCAGTTTTCTCCAACCTCCTGTCACTTCATCCCTCTTCGGTTCAAATATTCTCCTCAACACCCTGTTCTCAAACATCTTCAGTCTACATCCCTCCCTTAATGTCAGAGATCAAGTTTCAAACCCATACAGAACCACGGGCAAAATGATAGTTTTTTATATTCTAATTTTTATATTCATCAGTTCGCCTAATACTTGAAAATGTAACCAATCAACCGAGACGAAGTGGGCCCAGTGTCCGTTGTTAAGTTTTGAGTTTAAGTGTCTGAGGGTCAAATGCTGAGGGGCCTTTTCTCGCGATTACAGCTACTCACTCACCCCTTCAATATTTTGATTTGTTTTCAAACCTGCTGTAAAGGAAAGCCTCCCCCACTTATACCATGTAAAGGATTTATTGCCTCGAGGTACACTAAACGGTAGAGTATTTTACTGTTATTGGCTTGAAGCCAGAGCAAGTCTTATTACTATGCCGCGCATAAGTGAACTATGTCGCTGTCATGACAGGTACAATACAGTGCGAGAAGCGATTTTCATTCGGTCTACATGTCTTAAAATGTGTTACTTTCTTCCTTGATACAATTCGCTAAGGACCCAGGCGAAATTTTTGATATTTCATTAGAAATCCTTAAAATATGATTTAACTATGATGATATGTTACAACCTGCTTCTCAGCCGCGTCCAAGGACGTCCTTGAACTCTATGTATGATACCTATCATGCAGGTCCTAACTAAACCACGTTGGATGAGTCAGGCAGAGGATTTGGGACTCGTGGGAAAGAGGACGGATATTACGGACTGGATTTATCTGGCTCAGGATATGGCCCAATTGCAAGCAGAGTGGTGGAATTTTCGGGCTTCGTAAAAGGAAAGGAATTTTCAATTAATCCACCCACTATAAACTTCAAAAGATTTTCTCTTGCTCATGGAGTTAAATCCCTAATCAGTCAATTATTTTCTTAAAATGCTATTAATATTAAGTGTCTCCCGGTTCCTTTCTTATATCTACTATATTTAAGATCTTATTCCCGGGACTAATTTCCGAAAGTAAAATTTACTTTTCAACTCAAAATACAGCTTTCCGTTCCAGAGTTAAGTAACCATTCTGTCTGTCTGTCTATCTATCTATTGACGAAAGGTCAAGTGTATTCATATAAGACAGACCCATCTTCTCGTCAGAGAGGATGTTACATAAGGACTATTCCCGCAAGAGTTCAGTTGGAAAAAAAAAATCCTGGTCGTGGTCCTCAAGGGTCTAACGCCAAGACGAACAGAGTGGCGGTAAACCGCCAGTCGTAAAGTAACTCAGACTTTGACTGACTCGAGTTGAGACTTTGACTTTGAACTCGAGTTTAGTTTGTAGGTGACTTTATAAAGGTAGTCAGTCTTCAGTTGGCTTCGAGGCAGTAATTATGATTCTAAATAATTATACTTGTAAATGTAGAGGGGATCGGCCATTAAACATATTCGTCAAATCGGGAAACCCACGTGAGTTATTGTCGCGTTACCTAGGAAACAGACGACAATACATTTATGCATCAAAATATACGTCTCATTGGCAGTGCGCGTTAACAGAGTAAAACCGTAACACAGGAAAGAGACTAGATCGTAAATTAGATTAATTTTATAAAATAATGAAACAATATCGGTCCATGTGTTGTTGAGATGTAGGAAAATTCGGAAATAAAAGAAAAATGAAACTAAATTGAAGCAAATTCTTAGCGAAACAGGACGGAGTCATATGGACTGGACCCTCTTGCTCAGGATAGGGACGAGTGTTGGGCTCTTGTGAACATGGGTTCCATAAAACATTTGGAAATTCCTGAGCAGCTGTGCGACTGGCGGCCACTCAGGAAGTGTTCAGCTCCATGGAGTTAGTTCAGAGGCGGCTACAGCGAAAGCCTCAGCTGTGAATCAACGAATAGAAGGAAAATATATAATTTTTACCCTCAACTCCGCAATACTTTATTATTTATTTATTCATATAGCACGCACTACATATTTCGATCTCAAATGGGTCACCTTCAGGTGTTGAAAATTTCTCACATGCTGAGAAGAAAGCAGTCTTCTGGGATTTGGCACCGTGTATATGTGGTGTTAACCGACGTTTCGGAGGAACGTATCGCCCCCATCTTCAGGGTAGAAGAAAAAGTATAAGAATTCTGCAAGCGANGCTGTTACCGAACTGCCACGTCAACATTCCCACTTTTCTAAATGGTTCGTACAAAACGGGAATATTAGCGTTGCAGTTCGGTAATTGTATGTGAGAAACTTGCAACACCTGAAGGTGACCCATTTGAGATCGAAATATGTAGTGCGTGCTGTAGAAACACATAAATAATGTGTTGTTACGTTGACGGTAAAAATTGTATATATTCATTGCACATACGCAACAGAATACAGTCCTTAAAAATAATAAAAATAATGAATAGAATATTTTCTATGTACTTGAGAAACATTTCGTTGCAGCTATGAATTCCTGGATCAGCTCACATAAACGTAAGATCATATGCATATCAAGGGAGAAAACTTCTGTGACTCTTATGGGGAACACATATGGACAGATTGACCACAAATCCCATTGACCAGACTCGGGATCGAACACGGGCCGCCGCGGTGAGAAGCCAGAGACTAACCGCTTGAGCTATGGCGCAGCCGATCAATAAACTAACAAACAGAACTAAATCTGTGGTCATGGGGACCAATGAGACGGCAAAAGTTTCAAGATATCCATAACAATATGTGGCAGCTAGGTCATAGTGTATTTAACAATGTCGTACCGGTCACTGCAATTACTTAGCAATGAATGGAGTGCGCAGAAGCAGTAATGTAGGTGGAAGTTGTCGTGATCAGTCGGAACACACTACCGCAGAGCTCGGCTGGAAGGATGCTGAGAGCTGTTTCTTGCATTCATTGACAAAGTGGAGCAAAATCAGCTGTAGTCTCTTTGAACATTCTGTCCCAGCAATCTCAGGAAGGGACTGAGTAAAATCATTTACAAAACTCAGGATAGCCTACTTCCGAATGCGAATTTAAAAACGACGAATAATCTATTTAGTTCATTTATTTCCGGATTCTGTAGAGATGTTGATAGCAGCTTTTCACGTGTATGAGTGACTGTAGACGGGGTTTGGTTTGGTAATCGGATTTGTTGAACACTTACAGAACGCAACTACAAGTAACTATAGCGCTGTCTCTCATTCACACACTCTGCAGTTCAATATAGAACTAAGTCTTCTCGGTCTGCTGTGCCTTCACCAGTTGTCGCCTGATAACGCCTACGAACGCCGTAGATCCCTCAATTTCCGTGTCCGCCAGTAAGGATGGCGACTCTCTCACAACTAACTAAACTTAGACTTGTTCTGTTTATAATACCTGGGCACGGATTGCACAGAAATCACATCTCCCAACAGTTCCATTGTTGCGTCACGTAGTTGTCGCACGGACTGCATAAATAACTCAGCTTTCCGTAGCCCTAATATTGTTGCGTTAGATTATCGTGGAGATGACGTGTTTCTCTGTTGCGTGTGCAATGTTGAGTTGTTTATTGTGCCGTAACCTTGTAACGGCTTTAGGGCCCACCCCCCTGCCTACCCAAATAGTACGGAGGGCTTCTGCTCCGGGAGTAAAAAAGGAAGGGGCGTAAAGCCGACCACTCACCACATTCTAGTGAGGAGCTCAAGAAGGATGGAGCTATACTTCCCCCCCCCCCCACACACACACACGTGTCTTCATTTGGGCAGGGGCAACTTCATCTTTACATACGCATATCGGCGAATGAAGGGGTGGATAGGGGCTAGAGCAGTGAAAGCCATGTGAAAGGAACGGCCATGGCCCAATTTGAGAAGCTACAGCAGCATTTGCCTGATGGGCAGGAGGAAAATACACGAAACCTCAAACAGGAGAGCCGGTGGCCAGGCCGGGAGTTGAACCCGGGAACTCGCTAATATTAAGCAGCAGTGATAACCACTAGGATGCAGCTCTGTTTGGAGAGACTGTAGAAAACCACAAAAAGCATCGAATGTCTCCAGACTACACGACAGAAACACTAAGCAGCGTCTGTAGAACTTTCTAATTGTAATGTCTGGCTAATTAAGTTGTGTCCGTGTACTTGTGCCGTGCGTGGAGACTCGCCACACGCTGAATCAGACCCTATTGTTGGGATACATGACCCACATAACGCGTATGAGTGTGACTCAACCCTGATTGCAGCCACACCCTTCACGAGTGGCGAAACTTACACACTTCTCTATTGCATTCAAATGGAATGCGTCTCGTATTAAATAATTTATTCTAATTTAAAGCGACTATATCAGCGAGCTACACTGAATGGAATGGAAGGCGCTTATTGTCTCTTCTAAACAGTCCTATAGACAAGCATTGTTACCCCAAAGTTCATTTGTTGTGTTCATGTAAGGCCTACGGATTCACAACTAAAACAAATTTGTCACTATTTGGAGGCGCACAGGGCAGCGTAGTTGGTTGAGGCAATATGCAACAAGCCGTAAGGTCGCGGGATCGATTCCCGACGACGTAATTGAATTTCTTCAATTGACCTACTTCTTCCACCCTCACTATGGTCCTGGGGTCGACTCAGCCTCTAACATAAATGAGACTCAAAAATCTTCCGGGGGGTAAAGGGTGGCCGGGGCATACAGCTGATCTTCTTTAGTGTGTTTAAAGGCATACGCGCTGCTAAGCGTCTCTACCACCAGCACAAGTACTTAAGTGGCGCCAGTGTAACCACGGCGTTGTCTCCATTTACCCTAAATATAATACCTCTCTTTTCGCTAGATGTCACTTACATCTGTAGGTATTTATATACACAGTACAGAACTTCAAAGAAAAGAACCGTAAAGGTTTAAAGTTTTAGAATTGAGACTTATTGTTCCACATGAGCAAAATGCAGTGCAATTCTGTGAGGCCGCACATTTCCAGTCAAGTCTCTTCACCTTTGCTAGGACAATGATGGTCATGATGTCCCGGTTCATAAACCAAGACAGGAGACAATGTTGGGCAACGGTGCTGTGCTTCACATGTTCGTTTCAATGCAGACTATGTATTTAACAACAACGTTATGAACAGAAAGAATCGTGTAACCACTTCCTCAAGAACTACATACTCAAATTTATTGGATCGTTATTTATAAGTAAGGTCTGCACAACATAAGGAATAAAACATACACATTTTTACTTTAAAAGAAAACAATAACCTCAAAAGCCGAAGTTTTCCTGAGAGTCTAATGAGAACCTTCCTGCATTTTATGTAAATCAAGTTCCATTACCTTTTCTAGGGGAGCCACCTACTGGACCTTACCTTGAGCCATTTTAATCCAGTCCAAAATCTGACTACTTAGAGCAGGGTTATCTGAAGGATAAGAATTTCCCACCTTCATTTCACCAAAAGATTCATTACACCTTTAAGAAGAGCCAGCAACTGCACCTTATCCAGAGCCAGTTCAATCTAGCTGATGCTCCCATTAACTCATCCATTCAACACAGCCCTTCTTCAGAAGCTAGCAGGGTAGACAAGAAATTCGAAGCCTTATATATGGTCACGTGTAGTAGTGACTAAGAAGTGGGTTTGGATTGGTAATTGGATTTATTAGATCTTCACTAGTCGTAACTACGATTAGTTCGTGCACTCGCAAGATTACTGTAACTACAGGACCTGTAACGTCACACATTAAGCCCTTGAATGGGCTGCGTCATAGCTCAAGCGGTTAGGCTCTGGCTTCCCACCGTAGCGGCCCGGGTTCGATCCCGTTTCTGGTCAAGTGGGATTTGTGGTGGAAAAAGTGGCGCTGGAGCAGGTTTTCTCCGAGTACTTCGGTTTCCTTTGCCAATCTTCATTCCACCAATTGCTCCACTGTCACCCTCACCTATCATCTAGGGCTGGTACAATAGGCCAGAAGTGGCCGCAGTACAAGGGACTTAGTCCCATCCCACTAGCAATAAAAAACAGCCCTCTAAAACTTCTTCTGGCCACATTGCTCTTCCCTTGGAACTTCGGGACTCAAGTCAAGTCAATTCTCAATCCCGTATTCTCCCATATTCTCTCGGCACGGACCACGCACAGAAAACACAGTTCTACTTTTGCGTAGCGTAGACCACACAGAAAACAAGTAACGTGATAAATATTTCGCCAGTTCATTGACTCGTTGACTGTTGCCTAGTAACGAGCTATAAACTTTCGTCCTATTGTTGTGTGACCTTAAGCGAGGTGTTCATCGCGCTGTTGCCTAGCTATACACGTTACAATATATTCCGAAGGTTCACTACTCGACTGACGAGGGCCCAGCGCTTGTTGCTGTCCTAAATGAAATCACTGTCGCACCTCACTCCTTTAAGATCAATTTAAATATTCACCTCCTGTCCACGCCTATGTATGTCCGTCTCATATCCATTCGTGCTACATGTCCTCATCTCATCCTCCTTCACCGATTCATCCTAGTAATATCTGATAAAGGGGAAGTGCATGTAAATGTTTGCAAATACCAATCCAGTCACTGAGTTTATGAGATGGGAAATATGGACAGCCCTGAATAAAGTGTTACACACTGCCCACAGAGTTAGTGAACCGTAAAATGTTACGTCATCAAGAATGCAAGGGCAACTCGAATCAGGTACAAAGGGTTCCGTCGGGTCGCACCCGGAAGTTCGCAACACTTTATGCGGCGTTGTTAACATACTGAATAGTTGAATAGCTGTAATTTAAATGTCTCTAACAACTTCACTTACACCGCAGATGGATGTCTGTACCTATAAGTTTCTCGCTGACAATCCGCGCTTTTGCTCGTGCTCTAATAACTTGTAGCTGTCTCAAATTACAGGATCTTACTAATCACACATTACACAGTCTACCCCCCTAACCATAACCACGTGTGAATACCGGTCATGTGAGCTGTGGTATCGCTGTATGCGGTTAGACGACCGAGGTTCGATTCTCTGTACAGACGGGACTATTTCTTCTTCACCACGCCCAGTCCCGATCCGGAACACGTCCAGCCTCGTACTCAATTCATTCACAGAACCAGTTCCTCGAAGTAAAACGGCCTGAGCGTGAAGCAACCACCCATCTTAATTCCATGCCAAGCTTAAGATTTCTTAATCATACAGACAGTTTGTAGGATTCCTTGTACGGGGGATCAGCCCGACGTAAGCTCTCTACCTACACACAGGACAACGCAAACACAGAACAGAAGAACACAGACATAGATACCTCTAGTGGGATTCGAACCCACGATCCCAGTGTTAGAGCGGGCGAAGAGTGTTCATGCCTTAGACCGTGCGGCCGCTGTCATAGGCCTCAGTGATAGCATAAGCCCCAATTAGTTTATTTTCCGCCAGGGAGAATTTCCCACTAGAGATACTCCAAGAAAATGCCAGGACACTAAGGCAATTGCATATCCTCGTCCTTCCATATTCCTTATTCTTCAATGAGCAAGGTCAGACAGACTTAGACTCAAACCCATCATTTCGAAACGCGTTGTAATGAAGGGCGTGTCACTTGAAGGAGACCCCTAATTAATAATTACAAATCACTCAACAATCTATACAGATGAAAACGAAACTTGGCAAAACCGTAAGGTAAAGTGTTCTCTGTGCTTAACTAATTAAGCATTACGCCATGAAGGCGTATGGGGAGTGGATGCATAGATCCACATTTTCTTGACCTCGGCTCTAGCTGGAGGTGAGTGGTCAGAATCACGACCCCTCAGTCGTGTAGCCCGTAGTCGCTGTACCGACTGAGCTATCCCGGTTCTCTCTGGTAAAACCGTACGGTAGCTATACTTACCCGCTGTCTGCCCGTCTGGTTCGAGCCACTTCCGCAGTTGCTATGGTCCCTCCTGCCATTCTGGCGGCTACAAGATTCGCTAACGTGGATAGTCCTGTCGTCCTGTGTCTCCAGGCCGCTGGAAATCTTGTGTAACTCAGTTATGTTCACATCCGCCGAGGTATGTACCCGCCAAGTGTCGTTTTCGTTGCTAAATTATAGCGTGATTTCTTATCATTAATTCGGGGTGTACTCACACTGAGCTAACTAACCCACTAGTCGCGCCAAAAAGCCGAGTACTTCAGAAGCCAGTAGTACCGCACCTACGCAAGAATTTCTCAACGTTTCATGGAACCCGAAGGTGCATTACCGTGTTCACAAAAGCCCGCCACTGGTTCCTATCCTGACCGAAACGAAGGCTGTTCCTCCGAGTGAATTGCCTTGTATACGACGGGGTACCCAAAATAAACCGAACTAATTTTTTTGTGGGAAGAGCTTTTGTAGTACCGCATATTGCCTCTATGAGCGCATAGAGCTAACATTTCTGAGTCGATAAGACGACTACCGTTGCTTCAGAAGGTAAGGACTAGTTTCGGCAGAGTTTATAGTGACAACTGTTTTCTGTGATCGTCGTTTTTGCAATGGCTGATTTTCGTGAACAGCGTGCGGCGGTGAAATTCTGCTTTTTGCTCGTGAAAAGAGGAACAGAAACTCTTGAAATGTTAAAAACGGCGTACAAGGACGATGCTATGGGGAAAACTCAAGTGTCTGAGTGGTTTTCCCGTTTCAAAAATGGTGAAATGTCAATTGATGACAAACCTCGTTCTGGTCGTCCTTCCACGGCCCGAACACATGAAAATGTTGAAAAAATTCGTGAAATCATCAAGGAAGATNAGCATCTCAAAAGATGAATTTAGACAATGTTTTGAAAAATTGAATAAAAGACTAGACAAGTGTATTAGTGTAAGTGGAGAGTACTTTGAAGGGGATTGAAAGTTTGTGCTTAAAATTTGAATAAATAAGTTTAAAAAAATAATTTCGGTTTCTTTTGGGTACCCCCTCGTAAATGAAGAAAAAGCTTGACTGCTCAATAAGTAAGCAATTTGCTACAAACACTCTGCTTCCTTTTGGTTCAACAAATTTGATTTGCGCGGTACGAATTCGGTATGTAGACACAGTCTGAAACCCACATCCTACTGACTGGAAAGTTCTATATCCTGCAGCAGGTGGAGTGAGGCAAGGGGAGGGTGCGGGAGGAAAATGACTGCCTAAAGGCGTAAATGCCACACATTATAATTGTGCTCTGTTATCATATTAAATTCGTCAAAATAATTTTATAATAATAATAATGTCTGTGGTCTAGTGGTCAGAGTTCCTGGCTGCAGATCCAGAGGTCCCGGGTTCGATTCCCGGCGCTACCAGGTTTTCTGATAAATAGTGATTCTGGAACGGGGTCCACTCAACATCGTGAGGCTAACTTATGAGCTATTTCCTTGAAATAGCTGCTCAGATCTAGAATACCGAGATTAACGGTCGTGGTGATCCGTTGCGCTGACCACGTGACACTCCCTATCCGCAAAATTTGGCATAATTGGCCGGCAAGCGGCCGTGGCTCGGTCGGTATAGTTCGCTTTTGTCCTTCAGGCCACAGTGTTAGTTATAGTAATAATTTATAAGTGGCCTTTGACCTGTTGTGCAAGCACGAAAATAAATATTTATATTGAAATCTTTATATAATGTGACGATCAGCCTAAAATCCGGAATATCGAAGTCGGTAAGCAACAGTTACGTCCACTGTCTGGCAACGGCTCATTGAGAGTTGTTCCCGCAGCAACCAGTGCGCTAGAGATAGAATTGGCGCGATGCCCGGGAATGAAAGCACGTTCCCTAGAAATCGTGGACGTGGCCAATGCGCTGGATGCCCTTACATCGGAAACACGAAACAGAAACCTTCGACAAGGTGTCTTCTAGAATATCCGACCACGGAAAATAACCGTGAACAGAAGACTCAGTCAGCAGAGAACAGGTGTGGAGGCGTGGTCCAATACCTCCACTGTGACCATGGGAGCCGTATGAGGCGACGAAAAGGGAAGTCTCAAATTTGAGACAGTAAAATATGATCGCGAGTCCCAAGGGTTTCAGACCCGAGAAAGACTGCGCTGGCAAGGGCTGCATATACAAAGACAGACCCGTCCTCTCGTCAGAGAGGGCACTCCACAAAAACAAGACCGTAACTGTCAAACAGAAATAAATATCTGGTCAAGAGCCCCAGATGGGGCTCGACACAAGACTGACTGAGTGACTGTCAGTCGCAATGTGACTTTGACTTTGGTCAGCAGAGCTGAGAGCTGAGGACAGTTCCGGAGGATAGAGCCAAGGAGAGTGAGTACAGAGCAGAGAGGCAGAAATTCAAGAACCAGCCAGACACAGAGGGCAATGAGAACAGTGAGGGATTAGTCCTCCAGAAGGGGTTGAACGCGTGAACTGTGGAAACTCAATGTAATTGTGCTCGAGATATCCAATAAATCCAATAATCAGATCTAGAATGCACAATTATTAGACACACGTACAAGTGACAATACGTGTATATTGATATTATAGTGCGTGTGCATTTTATGAGAATTTTAAATAGGGCGATATAAAAATATTAATAAAGTCTCAGTTCTCAGTATAGCGCTCTACATCCAATCGCGTTTCAAAATTCCAGCGAAATTGCACTTGAAGCTGCGACTGATCTAAACGCTTCTGTTGAAACCAAAGGAAATAGAAACCTCAGCCCGTGCATCGAAGAATACAACATGAAGATGTATGGAGGGAGGCAGGAGGTGAAGCTCCGCATATTATGAACATAAGCATTAGATGAAAGCGAATGATCAGCATCAAGCTACGGTCGCTTTAATCCCAAAGAACTATCTGTACCCATCTACAAGACTGCACGGTGTCATAACCCAGTAAGTGTACAATATGAGACCATTCGCTACAAGAAGTAATTTCCTGCAGCCTCATTTTATTTCCTCCCACTTAGGTCAAGAATATTCCCTCTCACCTTCCGTCACACTTTGCAGGATTTAAGGTCCTCCCATTGGTTGTTATAAACATTTACATATATCTCCTCGCATACAAACACAACTCCGCACAGTCCAGTGACCCAAAGGAGGTTTTGGAAGCGACTGTTTGCCTCTGAAACGTCGGTTGACCTTCGCCTGGCTGAACGACGTTATATCCAAGAGGCTGGAGTTCCTCGCCCTCAGTCTATGTACTTTCCTTGGGCGAGGGACCGATATAGAAGTGCCACACGTGAATGGTAAGGCTCAAACTGTCCCTGTCATTAGTTAAACATCAAACATGACCTGAGGTACAGCTCCTCTCATTCTTGTGGTTGGTGCTAGGTTGAGGTGAGTGGTCAGCTTCACACCCCGGCCTCTTTATCACTGAGAGGAAGCCCAGATACCCAGTTGACAATAGATTGGTTGGGCTCCACAGTAGGTCTGGACGTTGTGGCGAACATAAATATCTCTCTTGCTCCTGCCGGGGATCGAAACTCTAATCTTCGATTGTTCACAGCTCTTGAAGTAATTATTGTACCATATGTGCTATTAAAACTTCTATAAACACGTATCACGAGTTGAGGGAAGATAATGCAGATATCAGTTTGTACAAGCATACGTTGAGGGCTACAAAAAATGTACATGAGAGAAGCCCTAAATGCCGGGTTCCCCTTCTTAAACGACGCCGGTTCCGAAACTTTACACCAGGGGTAACTGGAGAAGGAAACCAATATGGCTACTCGATGGCGGCCCGCAGGCCAACTTCCCGGCCCATTAACAAACTGATATAAAGATGAAACAGGAGAGGGAATGTCCAATTTGTGCCACCATAAACTTTGAAACTTTATTTCATTTCCCATTTTTTGTGAGGGCCCTAAGTAATGGGACTGGTCAGGTACTTAGCACCATTTTAATCCTTTTAACTGTTTCTTTACGAGCGACTTTTTAACTGTGCTCATCTGCCGCTTGTAAGAGTGGAACAAGTGATATGCCCACGTGGCAAAATGCTTCAACTCGCACCCCCACCCCCTCGCACAAAATACAGGACAGTAACTTAATCATAAGGGAACTACTGAATTAAACTCCTCAAACTCTATTCCCTTGCATTCTAAGGTTTATTTCTTATTCCTATTTATCGTCTTCTTTACTTCCATGTATTTCATACTCTTATTCTCCACTGCGTTGTCTCTCCCTTTTTCTTCTTTCTTGTTCTCTTAGGCTCCCTCCTCCTCAGGTTTTCATTTATACTGCTCTTCTTTTTCATCGCCCCCTCTTCCCTCCTCCATCTCCTTCTCCACTCCCTTTTTGTCTCCTCCAATATCGTCTCATTTGTAGCCTACCTTCTTTATTACAAAAATGAAAATAGGCTTATGAGATCACCTTGCTATCTGTCTGCTCCCTCCATAATATATGGCGATACGGCTGCAGGCTACTCGGGACAAGCAGCCTTAAGGAAGGAGCAATGTGACATGACAGCTGATAGCCAAACTAATGATTCCAGATGATTCGGCTGTTGCTAGGCAAATTCTCGATAAACATGTTCCCGCGGCAACGAATATATATATATACTACTTTCTCTTCTTCCTCTTATTTCTCCCTCAGTCCCATCTTTTTCCTCTTAAACTTACCTTTCTTCATCATCTCCACCTACCGTCCCTCTTCTTCAGTAACATGACAGCACAACTGGGCGTTCGAGGTGTGAAGGGGTTACCATGAACCGTGGCATCTCAGTACGTAGTTGGTTACCGATAGCGAGGCTGGAGTTCGATCCCCGGTAGAAACACATTTTTCACTCAACCATCGCATCGAAAGCAGCCGTGGGGACATACAGTTTCCCTTCTAATGACATAACACCCCAGAGATTAAATGGCTCGGAACATGAATTAACCACTGACATCCAACTCTTTCCAAAGATTACAACGCGTGGAGTTTACTTCCATGCCACCTCTATGCCATTGTGGCTAGTCACAACAATAACTTTATGGTCAGGCGAGTACGGACCTAATAAAAACTATGTAATATGTGAGGTTTTCCCGACGGTGACTATGAAGAAGGCAGACTTCTGGGATATGGCGTCGTGTAGATGTTGCGATAACCGACTGCTTGCCTAATAACAACTGATCATTATGTTGCGAGTTGATTGATTATTGGTTTATTCAACGACGCCTTTTCAACTGAATAGATTATATAGCTACGAATAATGTGATGATCTGGGAAAGAAGTGTAAGGAAAAATTTATGGCCTTCTGAATGTAACATCCCAACACATTCTGGTGAAACTGAGGATAATTAAGAATTATTTCATTCAGTAGTTCTTATTGATGCCATATTTAGCGGATATAGGGTGACGCGTGGTCAGCGCAACGGATCCCCACGGCCGTTAATTTCGGTTTTCTAGACCGGAGCCGCTATTTCCATGAAATAGTTCCTCAATTATCCTAACGAGGCTGAGTGTACCCCGTTCCAGATCCACTACCTCTCGGAAAATCTAGTAGCTCCGGGAATCGAACCCGGACGTCCGGATCTGTAGGCAAGAACTCTGACCACTAACTTCGCCGACAAGACACGGTCGCTCGGCCGGTATAGTTCGCTTGACTCTAGCCACGAAGGCCTTACTGATGATCTTCGAGGGTAACCCGTAGAATATAACTTACCATGTTTGTTGGAAATGTGACTTGTGCCCATCATCCGTAAATATGTTTAAAATGCATGCGGTACAAGTAGAGCCATTAGCAGAATACTACTAAAGCAATCGCTACTGAGTGTTGTCTTCTTGGCTACTGACGGGGAAAATGTGCTTCGAAGGACCGATAAACATTGCTGTATTGATTTCTGGATGTGAGTAAATAATTCAAACCCACCCATTTCTACACTTGCACAGTCCTCCGTTGGATGCCGGTAGCTTCGATTGTCGGTTTCTTGTTTCAAAGGGGAACACTCGAAACACGTCCAGTGCAACACTAACAGCAACACAAACAGCAACACAAACAGCAACACTAACAGCAACACTAACAGCAACACTAACAGCAACACTAACAGCAACACTAACAGCAACACTAACAGCAACACTAACAGCAACACTAACAGCAACACTAACAGCAACACTAACAGCAACACTAACAGCAACACTAACAGCAACACTAACAGCAACACTAACAGCAACACTAACAGCAACACTAACAGCAACACTAACAGCAACACTAACAGCAACACTAACAGCAACACTAACAGCAACACTAACAGCAACACTAACAGCAACACTAACAGCAACACTAACAGCAACACTAACAGCAACACTAACAGCAACACTAACAGCAACACTAACAGCAACACTAACAGCAACACTAACAGCAACACTAACAGCAACACTAACAGCAACACTAACAGCAACACTAACAGCAACACTAACAGCAACACTAACAGCAACACTAACAGCAACACTAACAGCAACACTAACAGCAACACTAACAGCAACACTAACAGCAACACTAACAGCAACACTAACAGCAACACTAACAGCAACACTAACAGCAACACTAACAGCAACACTAACTTGTGGGAGCACAGTTATTCTTGAGAAGTTGGTATTAATTCCGGTGCTCAGTAAATTCTGCATGGGCCATGAAGTTTTACTCCCGTGTTCACAAGAGCCCACTTCAGGTTCCTATCCAGAGCCAGATGAAACCACTCTATACTTATCGCAGTTCTTAAGACCAACTTGGGTGGGAGGCCAGCCACCTCACTTAGGAAAACAGTTTGTATAATGAAACCTAAGGATTAGTGCTGCGTGAATATTTTAGGAAAACGACTAAGGAAATGTTAAGCAAACGCGGCAACGTAGTTGGTTGAGGAACTATGCTAAGAGCTGAAATGTCGCAGGTTTGAGTCCGGATGAGGTGGATTTTTTTCAATTCACTTAATCCTTCCAGCCGCATTATGAGAGGTCGACTCAGCCTCTAATAGAAATGAGTACCAGGAATCTTCCTGAGGGGTAAAGGGCGGACGGCGGGTAAGACTCACAACCTCACCGCCACCCGTGAGGCGATTATCTAGAGAAAATGTTGGAGCCTCGACGACTCACAACTCTATGGGCCTTCACGTCCTGCTACAGGGATAGCCTAAGGAAATGTTATAATGACAGCGAATTATGTCTTGCTGCTTGCAACGTTCTAAGAATTATTTACGAGAGTTCAAAATAAAAATATGAAGGAAAAAGGCAAATAATAGGAAAGAATGGGCACCTGCAGTACAAGAGGCCATGGATCTTAGAGAACCGTGGAGTCAATGAGTTAATAGAGACTTCAGATAGTCATGCGCAAATGGTTCGCTTTCCAGTCCTTCTGTGCATGAAATGGACTTTAGTTCCAGCTTCCGCAGTGGCTCAACAATTGCTGCCGGATAGGAAGCCAGGGTACTTCATTCAGTGTAACAACCAGCCTACAGGGCGCGAGTCTGAGGAACTGGGGATAGATTCCTGACAAGGGCAAGAGATTATTCTCTTCTCCTTATGGTTCAAACCGGCTATCGAACCATCTAGCCTCCTTTCCAATCGCTAGAGACGGCTCTCTCATTGAGGTGAAAATGGCCGGAACGAGGAACAGATCACCACCTTCAAGCAATGCCAATGTTAAGAATATATGGAGCTATATTTCCAACCCACTCTACGCCTTCATAGTGTCGTGTTTAATTAATCACAGTGGCAAGTTAATCTCAGGTTCCGGGATAGCTCAGTAGGCACAGAGACGGGCTACAGGCGGAAGAGCAGGAGTTCGTTTCCCGGCAAGGGCAAAATAATTCTCTCTACTCTATAGTGTCCAGACTGGTTCTGGGGCCCACTCAGTCTCCTATACAA
This sequence comes from Cryptotermes secundus, assembly GCF_002891405.2. Classification (NCBI taxonomy): domain Eukaryota; kingdom Metazoa; phylum Arthropoda; class Insecta; order Blattodea; family Kalotermitidae; genus Cryptotermes; species Cryptotermes secundus. Next base: position 372,616 of record NW_019739945.1, read on the forward strand.
AAGGTGATTTCCCTGGGGGTAAAGCGGCGGGGCGTGATACTGACAACTCACCTCTATCTAGTGTCGATGTTAAGAATGGTGGAGTTATACCTCCACTTTCCCATATATATTCATGGCATAGTGCTTAATTAATTAAGCACGGGGGTGACGTCGCCTTTAAAACTTCAACTTAACTTACTACTGAGGGATGAGTTTAAGAGATGCAAAATTCATCACCTCAACTGATATGAATTGCTAATTATTCTTACTGCAATATAAGTCTACCCGAGGTTCTAGTGTAATGATTTCAAGCCATTTCGTGTTTGGGAGTCTCGGATTCGATCTCCGAGCCTTTATGAGAGGTCTGGCACAGTCATAGCTTTAGTTTGATGTTCCGTACTTCATATTTCATGAAACAAGAGCAATTTAAAGACAAAGCGATCAGCGCTCTTCATTATGCGGTTCTTGAACTCATCCTTGAAAAAATATTGGGAACAGAATGTTGCGACGAAGCGAAACATTTGTGAGTCTGATGGATATCGAATTCCTACATTCCAGTTCATAGCCAGTCAGTGCATTTTCAGAGGTACTACAGAATATACTTACATAGGTGGTACGTTAGGAACAATGCATATAGGATATTGGTAGGAAACTCAGAAGGAAAGAGACCACTGGGAAGACCAAGGAGTAGGTGGATGGACAACATTAAACTGGATCTTAGAGAGATAGGACGGGATTATAGTGATTGGATTTATCTGGCTCAGGATAGGGACCAGTGGAGGGCTCTTGTGAACACAGTAATGGACCTTCGGATACCATAAAATGTTGGGAAGTTCGTGAGTAGCTGCACAACTGGCGGCTCCTCCAGAAGGTCTCAGCTCCATGAGTGAGTGTGGCATGTTGCCTTCTCCGACAACTCTCATGTAATTACTGTTATAACAATAGACTTTAGAATGTAATGGTACCCTTCTGGTATGAAGACGGAGGCAGCTTGTACCCAAAATGTCGGCATTTATCTATCAGGCATGGCGAAGTCACTTCCCACAGACCACAACCTTGACATTCATAGCACTGAGAACATCACAGCTAAACACTTTCACTTCTTATTAACCTAACTCCCTGGGCCTGAGTCCTCGAGAATCCAACAACTGTTCACCCACTCAAGAAATTCCCAGCATTTTATGGAACCGGAAGGTTCATTACCGTTTCCACAACAGCCCGTAACACGTGACCCAGCCTGTTACTCACTATACATCCTACACCACTGGACGCTCTGAGATACTGAAACCGTTCACGAAAGAACCAAATACATTGTAGAATTTAGAGCCGTTACTAGGCAGCGACCGCGAGATAAACAAATCTACAACAGCCGTTGCTAGGTAACAGTCACGAACAAACACGTCTCCACAGCAACGAATCAGTACGCAACAGTGAGGTAATGTTGGAAAAGGTGTTTTCTACAGGGGGGGTCTTTTCCGAGGAGATATTAGTGGGACGAAGTACAGAGGACTATTACCGCAAGGGTTCAGTTAGAAAAAATCTCTGGTCGTGAGTCTCAAGGGGTTTGACGCCAAGACCAACTAATTGGCTGTAAATCGCCAGTCGTAAAGTAACTCTGACTTTGACATGACGTAGTTCATTTGGAAGGGAGCCACTCTTCACAGCGGACTTGAGCACGGAAGCAGAGGAATAGCTATTTTTAGAAGCCGTTAACAGGAAACGTCTAGTGAAGACACTGCAGCCTGAACAAAATCGTATGCATTATCCAATCCGAAACATCGTCTATCATCACTCCACACTACGTGATAATATAAACCGTCTTCAGAAACTGCGTTCCAGATAGGTTCCTTGAACAATTCATTGGATTCCAATCTGTGAAATTCAGGACAGGATTACTGAAGAAATTCAGGAGACATCTGAATGTGGCGGGGATATGAAGTTCTGACGTCCAGAATGTGGAGTACAGAAGACACCTGGGTCTCAACACTCGATTTCTAGAATGCGTGTCTGGGACGGCGTTAATGCACAGTCATTATCATGTGGAGGATTGATTGATACGTAGGAGTGACGTGATGTGATATGTGATTGACACAGCGGCCCTGCCCAAGTAGCCGCCGCACAAATTCCTGCCACTCCAGACCAAGTCCCCTACACACGACACTGTTCAGAAGCCATCGCCTCTGATTACTGCTGCCTCCTCACTATGCTGCCTCCGGCCCGTCCAGTTACTTTCATGCAGTACCACACTGTCTGACATGCGCACAGATATCACGGGATTTCAAGATCAAACACATTTGGAAACCGAATCGTCTGTGCTGGACGCCTTTGTAGACTCTGAACCACAAAAAGACGTTTTAATGCGATTAAATGTACGATAACGCAATGCAGCCAACTTAAGAAATAAGGACAGGAGAAATCTTTACGTTTAACATTTCGGTCAAAATGATTTTATGATTACTTTGACATGGCAGAAGAAATTCGTTTGGTAGCCTTATAGTGTCAGAGATAGTGTCACGTTGTAATATTTGTGGAAACCAAGGATTTTAAATGTGTCTTACGGTAATTTTGAAAGCGAACTAGTGTGAAGTCTTCCTATTGACTAAAAAATCTCTCTGGGAATTGCTAGTAGTCATCAAATAATTACTTATTTGTGTTATACTATTCTGAAAACTGTGCAAGTTTAAAATATTTCGTTGTTTGTTCATAATTGTGTTCATAATTATTAATATATTTTCTCAAAATGACCGTAAGCACATTGTTGGGATCCGTCACCGGGCAACGACTCAGCAGATTGAGAAGACTTAGTACGTTCTGTAGTGAACTGGAGAGTGTGTGAATTAACGATAGCGCTAGAGTTACTTGTAGTTACGACCTATAACTCTTCAGTAAATCCCATTACCGACCCAATCTTCGTCTATAGTCAATCAAACATCTGACAATATAATTCAATTTGGGATTATAATCTTCACTTTTAATCAATTAAATTTAAAACTTTGAGAAATGACAATGGATTACAAAATTTATCACTCTATTAACTCACGAATAAAGCTAACTAAGTCTATGTAGCTGAGCCCTTCATGAGAGGCTGCCAGTGGCTCAGCTACTAACAATATCCCAATTTTTTGTAGAACACGAAGTTTATTATCGTGTTGAAAAGAATCCCCCCACTGGATCCTAGCCTGAGCCAGATGAATCCAGTCCATACCATCCCATCCTACTTCTCCAAGATCCGTTCTTACATTATTCTCCCACCTACATCTAGGTCTTCCTAGTGATCTGTTTCCTTCTGGTTTTCCCACCAAAATCATATATGTATCTCTCTTATCACCAACGCGTAGTACTGTCCATCTCGTCCTCCTTGACTTGATCATTCTAATTATTGGAGCAGAGTACAAGTTATGAAGCTCCTCATTATGCAGTTTCCTCGAACCTCTTGTCACTTCATCTCCCTTCGGTCCAAATATTCTCCTCAACACCCTGTTCTCAAACACCCTCAGTCTATGTTCCTCCCTTAATGTCAGAGACCAAGTTTCACACCCATAGAAAACTACCGGTAACCGGCTACCACCACACAAGAAAGAACAGAACCTACAGCACAGCTACAACAAGGTCAGAGAGAAACAGCGAGGTGTGCCAGTTTTATTCTTAGTACGTATACTAGAATTTGGATTTCAATATTCACTCTTAATCAAAGGATGAAACTCTGGTTAACAGCACATTGTACACTTAAGCTATAAATTGACTGACTCAGTCTGCAGCCACCTGTTCCCTCGCTCGCGGATTTTTCTACCCTAAAGATGGAGGCGATATATTCTTCCGAAACGTCGGTTCACGCTAGACCTACACGGCACCACATCCCAGGAGACGGCATTCTTCATAGTTTATACAAATAAGCTTCGTGGGTGCCTGACGGTGCTCACTGCGATGACGAAAACTTACCATGGAATAAGTTACCATGTGAATGTAAGTGGTGTGTGCAGAGACTGCGCTGCTTGGGGCGTTATGAAGGAAGGCCATTGGTATTGTGAGCCTGGAGTTCTGTAAGCGCAACAGCTGCTTTCGGGTAAGCGTTCTAACCTGCTGAAGTGGCCCAGCCCTGTGAATGCCTTTCAGGGGCAGAAGCAATTTCAGCGATGGGGAACCGAAATCGAGAAACGCATTTTCATATCTTAGGGAGGCGCCATGTTGGGTAGGTAATTTTGGGAAGAGTCACTAAGATCCGTAATTACAACCTGCTGCCCGAGCTTCTGTAGTGACCATTGCTACACCTTGATACCAACACAAGAAATTGTTTCTTCCTAAATAATTTTCATGCTCATTTTACAAGACACAAAGGCTCGCGTGAGTGTGTGCTGTCACAAGACTCAGTCAGGGCTGTCCAATGAAGGCACGACTCAGGGCTGCTCTGTACAGGGAAGTTTGTATCAGAAATGTTGCTACAGAGAAAGTGGTGGCAGAAGGGAAAGATGAGACGGAATATGAAATGAGGACAAGCTGAAAGGAAGGAAAGAGAGAATACATAAGAGAGAAGTAATGAATACGAGGAAGAACGGAAGAGACAAAATAATATAAAATTAAAAAAAAGACGAAATGAAAAGAGGTAGGCAGGAAGAAAGAATGAAGAATGTATAACAGATAAATTGAAGGTCGAAATGAAAAAAGAGAGTCAGGTAAGATGAACAGAAGAACGAAAGGAAAGAGGGAGGAAGACACTATGAAGGAACGAATAAAAGGACGAAAGAAAACAAAGTAGAGAGAGATAATAAGAAAGAATAGAAGGGCGAGATAAAAAGAGAGAGGATGAAAGAAGGAAGAAAAAACGGAAAGAGAAAAAGTAGGACGAAAACAGGGAACAAAGGCAGTGAAAAATAAAAAGGAGCAAGGAAACAAAAGAAAATGTACCAGGATAAGAGAAGGAGCAAATTAAATTAAACATTAATGCTACCATCATGTTCGTTGCCAGTATCGATCCGCTGTTTCATCATTCAACAGAACTATTGTCTGGTCCTCTATACAACGTTTTATCATGGAAAGCAACGTATTGCACTTCTCAGATATGCATCGCATTGAAATCTCCACCTGAGGCATGCATCCACTTGTTCCTTTATATTTACACGAAGGATACACCTTTACTTTGCAACGTTCATTTCTGTCTGACATATCTACTTTATCCGAAACGTGACACTGGATGCAACAATTAACAGCAATAACAATAACAACAAAGCTCTTCTTCTTTTCGCGCTGGACTGTACCCCAAATGGAATGCAGTACCGCCAGTGTCAGCCTTTTTTCTCCTCCATGTTCTTTTCTTTCTTACATTTAAATTTAAAACAAGCAAGAACTGCCAGGCCGGACACCGTAGTGTCAGGGGACCCGAAAAACCAGTGTCACTTCTTTTGTTCAACCTCACAACCTCTTGCTCAACAATCCCAGACACCTTTTCTTTATCGCGTCCTGCAAAGGTACCTGAAGCAAGGAACAAGTGGGTGGAGGGAGCAGTGCGGTTTCTTGTTTGCTAACTCGAACATGTGGAACGATTTGGAATTCATATCGACTGATGTATGACATTTAAATCGACCTTAAACTGTGTCTGCCTCGCATTTGCGCGGCTCCGTTCAGTGCCCTTTTCCCAAGGCTGGGTTGCCACGAGTTTCTTAAAGATACTCCACGTCTACAAATTAAAAGCAAAACAGCGTGACGACGCATGCGCGACTTTAGGTATGGCTCCATGAATTTCTAACCTCGGGCTTAGTTGAGGTTGAATCTTCAAGCCCCAGCCGCTTTAACCCGGGGAATAGAGTCCAAGTACCCACTGTAAAGAAGATTGAGTGGCCCCAAGAGGTGGTCTGGAGAACAGAAAGATCTCTTGCAGGTAATCGAACCCTGAACCTCTGGCCGTCCAGACAGTAGCTCAGTCAACATATAGACTGCGGTATATCGGCTCCAGTTTCAGGTGTGGCTATCTCTGTACAAGCACCGGAGACACCCTTTGCTGTTTCTGTCTTGGCGTCGAGCGACTGAACCCAGATATTACGAACTTCGTGATACTAGTACGGCCTACTTGCCCCTCGGCCGCGCAATACCTCAAGCGGTTAGTCGCTCGCTTCCCACTGGGGCGGCCCGGGTTCAAACTCGGGTCTGGTCCAGTGGGACTGGTGGTGGACAAAGTGGCGTTGGGATAGGTTTTCTCCTAGTACTTCGGCTTCCCCTGCCAATCTTCATTCCACAAAATTCTCCATTATCATAATCGCTCGGGGCAGGTAAAATAGGCCCATAAGTGGCCGCCGTGCCGAGTGGACCCAGCTGGACTTCGCCCCCCACTAAGCGAGTTTTTAATTCTTACTTGCTCCTCAGTTATATTCACGAGGCTGAGTGTACCCCGTTTCAGATCAACTACCATTCAGAAAATCTGNTGAAATTATTTATTTGGATCAGTCGTGACACAACAACGAAACGGTCCAGGTCAACATCACCTTAGCTACATTTTTCAGCTTATAAAGCCGTCAACAGGCAAATATATGGTTACTACACTCACAAACTATTGAACTGCATTTCAGAGTGACAGTAGAGCTGGGTACTTGAATTATTATTAATTTAATGCCATTATATAGACTGTCTTATTTGTATTTTGTCTTTTAGTTATATCTGTATTTCTATGTACTCGTGCCAACTTTTTTATTGGCTTCTGTGCTGTTAAGTTTGCACGTAAATAAACACGAATTGAATTGAATTTTTATTGCACAAGTATAAATTGTCCTTCTGCCAAATGTAGGAACACTGACGCGTTTGGAACAAAAGCTTTTTTTTTTTCGTTAATCATATTTTATAATGGCACTTTAATTATTACAACATTAATTACATTAAAAGTGAATATATACATGTATATAAGTTGTTCTCACGGCACAATGGATGAATGCTATGTTATTGTTTACATGACATACGTAGCCTCCTTTGTCTTTGTTTGTTTTGTTTCCTTCTTTTGCATATGCCTACTTTATAATCGAATTTTGGGCTGTTAGTGAAGCACGTGAATGAGATTACTACGGCGCTGCAGCCTTGGCTGTTTCCAATGGCGGAACGTTTCTGAATATGAAACTATTAAGGCGGTGGGAATCTTTTGGCTGGGTAGCCTAACTTACAGGCTGTACCAGCAGACAGGCCCACAAAACGCTAAAAAAGAAATCTGGATTTGAGAAAGAACCGAGTTGGTTGTCCCTGGGCTTTTGTGGCTCAGACCTGCTCCGTCTCCATCGTGTTGAGGGTGGCAACAACTCAGTCTACATTAACATTAATTTCTGTAATCATTCCAGCAATAGGTCTACTTATATGCAGTGATAGAGCTCGATTATAATGTGATAGCGCATGCGCAGAAGACAATTTTCGTGTATGGGTGGAACGAACGATTCCGTGTTCTCTTACAGTAGATATTAGGGGTAGATATTTCGGCTCGCCTCTGGCAGCTAGTCTCTGCGTTGGGATGGATCGTAACGGATTTTCCCATTCCACTGTCCTGTTTCCTTTCACTTCTCCTCCACCGCTTAGGTTTATGCCATCACATAGTGATCGAGCTCTACCTTCCAACAGAAGACACTACACAAGGGATCTCGCTGATCACGTGGTCTCAGGCTTCCCAAACATTGCAATTTGGTTCAATGTATGAAGCTCGCGTGCTGTCATATGAAGCTACAGGAATTAGCCCAAAACAGCCCGATTTCCCGTCTGAGATCTATTGTGGTACTACCACTCTTCTGTTTCCTCAGTCAGACCAACCTAAATAACACCTTCACACCCTCGTCATGTAAGATAAAATATTTAACAGTATATGCCCTTTTGTTTCAAGTTCTTCAAATGTCATTTGGTACAGTTATGATCTTTCCAATGTATGCTACATACCCTGTCAATCTCATCCTATATGTTATACCCCACTAATGATATTCTAAGAAGAATATGATCCATTAGTTATAACATACAGAATTATTAGGTTTTCGGACTTTATCCATCGTCCTGGTTTCTTTTAAGATTACTAAGAAAAACACGACGTTTCGGAAACTGGATCTGTTTCCGTCCTAAGGTGAGGGAAAAACACCTATTCTGTTGGGTCCCTTAGAAAGAGCTAGCCTCAATCACTGGACCAGATCCAGTTTCCGAAACGTAGTGTTTTTCTTAGTTATCTTAAAAAAAACCAGGACGATGGATAAAATCCGAAAACCGAATATGAACCATGAAACTCAGTTACTAGATTCCAGAAATTGTCTGTATTATGACACCGTGTTGTCTGGTAGGTGTGCCATCTTATTGGAGAAACGCATTATTTCCGTTTTCAGCCACACAGAGTGGGTTTATCTAAACACCGGTACCCTGAATAGGGAGGCAGAAAGTTCTCACGAAACCTTGCTACACACCTACCAGACTTCATGGTATCATAACCCAGAAGACCACAATCTGAAACTTCACGGTCGAGTAAACCTCAAATCTTGTATTACGTAAGACGCAGGAATAGCTGAGTCGGTCTAGCGACGGGCTACGAGTTGGACGGCGGGGGATCTATTCCCAGCAGGGATATGAGATTTTTCTCTACTGCATAGTGTTTAGACCAAGTGTCCTACTCAGTGGATACTAGGGGTCATTTTCCCGAAGGTAAAGCAGCAGGGGCGTGAAGCTGACTACTCATCTTCATCTAGTACCGAGGACAAAAATCGTGGATCTATACCTCGATTGCTCCATACGCGTTCATCTTGGAGTGCTGAATTAATCTAAGAACAGGGACAATGTTACCTTCATTTTGTTAACATTTGCATCACGTAAGAGCGCACGGATAGATTCAGGACTCGCCCTTTATATCCAGTGCTCCTAATACTGAAGGGCAGACCTCGGCTCCAGCCGGTGGAGTACCTGACCGCTATGAATTGCACCTTTATTACTAGTTCAGCTAATTAAAATACCAATGACTGGCTCTTATTGGCCTCCTTCAGGAGGTAACCAAACATGACTCTGGAGGAACCACCTGATGACGAAGAAGAAGCTAACTACCCTGAAATAAGCTAGTTCAGTGCAACAGGGTGATTATGATTTACGGTGCCAATGATAGAGTTAAAATACAAGTCGAGACTTTTAATGCAGCCGACCTCAAATACGGCGCTCTTTAAAGCACATTCTGATATCAACCGCTCGTGGACTTGAACCCCTATGGAAGCATAGATGTATGCCCAAGATTTTATATATATATTAGTGTTATTCTTGCGGTGAGCAGATCCCCATTATAAGAGTTTGTATTAATTGTATATACAGAATGTTTCAGTTTGAATCGTCAGTATTCTGGGATGTCATAGTATGGGTCATTCTAAGCAAAAGTGTAATTACGTACAAGTGCCCTATTCCGAACAGTTTCCGAGACAGAACTAGTTCACTGTAAAGTAGTTTGGATTTAGCGTCCAATATTGTCCTTCCCTCCACCATGTTAATCGGTATGAAACGTCAGTTGGCCGTTGTGACTGTTGATAGCGACATTGTAGCATTGTTGTGAAAAAGTCGCTCATCTTCACAAATGCCGTATATGCTGTCCTCACACGATTTGCAAAGTACATTGATGATGAAGGTGGAATTTTCCAAAATGTATTATACTAGGTAAACCGTACCATCTTCGTCGTTTGAACAATAAGTACCGGTATTGGAAACAGTATGCAACCTCTCTTTCTTATTAAGAGTTTTGGAATTTTACAGTGAAATAGCTGTAACTCGGAAACCGTTCGGAATAGAATACATGTACATATACACTTTTTTTTCTTAGAATGACCCATACTATGACCTCCAAGAATACTGACCTTTCTTCCTGGGACCCCCTGCATAGGAAACTATTTTTTGTCTTCTCGTTCCAATTTTGGAGCTGATTTCTCGGTTTCATGATCATTTTACAGACGTTAGGACCCCTTGGAATGGTGATCAGCTCATCACAAGGCCTCTACCTAAACACAGGACAATCCAAACACAGAATAAACGCATACACACACCAAACATGCACGCCATATGTGGGATCCGAACCCACGATCGCGGCTTCCGAGCGAGCGAAGACAGTTCATGCCTTAGACCGCTCGGCTACCGTGAGCGGCATAGGATACGTAGTTTCAGAAATTACTTCTGAATTAGAACATACCAACTAAGATAACCCAAAAAGTAACGCTTTTGGTTTATACACAGGACGTGAAGGGATCGAATCCCAACCGGGACACCTGCTTTCATGACTGAGGCATTGCGGTGTCTTCCTCAGACCCCGTGCTGAACACCTAGACAAGCCATAACCTCTCTGCTCCGCATCCATTTCAAGCCATCCACTCACCATCGTACCATTTGACGCTACAAAGTCTGAGCTACTCTCAGCGTCGTTAAATAAACAAGTACTCAAAACGAACTGAAACCAGCATGCTGGTAAATGCTGCAGAAGACCGTTCGTGCTAGTGCAATGCAGCGGAGAAAATGTGTCCTGAAGGGGAGACCCGAGTCGGCTTAGAGGTGTTACACAAACATAGGTTCAACATCCGCCGCTGTCCACTGTCTGGCGTGTATATGACTTTTCGGTAGTGAGCTCTACTTCCGTCTTCGTTTGATTAAGCAATAATATTACTGATAAAGACTTTTTGTTTTTAGATTAACCGCGAGGTTAGAACCGAAACCGAGTCCTTTGATATATATATATATGATGTTTTGGTTGTCAGCTCTACCCCCGTCTTCAATTCTTTCTTCCTCTCGCTCCCACTTTGGAGCATAGGGCCGATTTTCCAGTTTCACTGATCATTTTACAGACGGTAGGACTCCTTTGACGGATGATCAGCTCGTCGCAAGGCCTCTACCTAACAAAGGACAACGCACACACCAAACATCCATGCCTTGTGTGGGATTCGAACCCGCAATCCATGCTTCCGAGCGAGTGAAGACAGTGCATGCCGCTCGGCTACCGTGACCGGCCGCCTTCGATTGATTAAGCAATAATATTACTAACAAAGAAATTCCATTTTATTGACGACTTTAGAATCGAACTTGGGGCTACTGCGCTGGCGTTTGTGAACCGTGCTGAGAATCGGAGTGCAAGACAACACGAAACAGCACCGACAAGCATTCAACAAGCCCCGTGCGGGGTTCAAACCCGCGATACCAACGTTCAAGTGCCTCTGGATAGCGAGTGTTACGGAACTCTACTGCCGGGATCAGAGAGAACTTAGCTGGTCGCGTAAAGTACGCGTAGTCGAAGCCACGAATCTGAGCGACTCTCACAAACTGCCAACATGAAACCATTATGACGCAATTGTGACCCCTCCCAACGCGCCGCCCAATTAATTCTCACGAACAATAATCGTGACATTAGCAACAAGCAGTCAGCTTGTTCGATTGTTAAAACGAAGGTCGCCGCTGCATATTTTCGTGTTCGCTAGTAGCAACTGCGCTAATTGTTCCGCTCAACGGGCATAGCTTATTTGACGTTGATTCTTAACGCATTTGACAGTGATCGATATGACGTAAGGAAAACAGCCTTATTAAAAATATATGTGTATATAACATATACCGTAAGCAGACAGCTATGCAGTGCAACAGCCGCTTATAGACCGTGGAAATGATTGCCTATCTAAGATCTGATTCTCTGATCATGATTAACGAAGTATTTGTTAACAGCTGATATACAGAGGCAAGGTCCACAAATCTGACATCATCATCATCATCATCATCATCACCATCATCAGATCCCAAATTCATAGTTGAAAACAACCTAGATCATGTGTGAACAGACGTTTCCGAGCAACGTATCTCCTCCATCTTCATGGCAGAAAAATCCGCGAGCTATGAACCAGCTTGAGAAGGTGGCTGCAGGCTTCTCACTCTGGTTCATAGCTCGAGGATTTTTCTACCCTGAAGATGGAGGCAATAGGTTCCTCCGAAACGTGAGTTCACACACTATCTACACGGCGACAAATGCCAGAATACGGCATTCTTCATTTTCAAGAAGTGACCCTGAGCCATTCTTTGTTATGTATTTTAATATTCCTTTCGTTGTTCTTCCGATTTTTGGCGAATTCATAAAGCATGAAGATAAGTTCCCCACACAGATGGAATGGGTCTATGGAGACAAGGAATCTATACAGAATTTTGGTAAGGAAATATCTTGCAAAATGTACACTTAGGATCTTGGATGAGGATCAGAGATCCTCGCGGAGGCGAATTTCAAGTTTACGAGCTTCTGAGATGTACCGCCGTCTAGCTTGGTGATCGATGAACATTACGAAACTACGAGGCGTCACCTGCCAGTAGACCATAAAATTAAAATTAAAATTGATCCTAGCAAGACGATATTTAGGATAACAGAAGATTGCAGCTGGCTCTGGATTGTGTTGAGCTGCGGGCTCTGTTACTGGCGGTGCACAAGAAACTTGAGTCCTGCTAGAGCGAATCCTGGCCGCAGTTTCGTACGACAGGCAAAATCGTATTAAAATATAAACGGCAAGCCCTATCATAGCCTCTTATCCGTTCACGTCCACCGTCTTGCATTTCATGTCATGTGATGTCCACTTATTTCAACCATTCCGTGTTGGCCACACAAGCACACAAAACGGAAATTACTTTCCTCGTATCAAACGCTTCACTCATCCGTTCCTGATAAATTTCTTTCTCTTATTATATTGCGACAGATAGACCGATAAATAACCGACTAAATGGTGCCTTATCTTACCATAAGTCTCGTGAATTCTTCACTTCTCATTGTCATTATAATTCAGAAGTCAAGATATCTCTTCCACATTCACGTCAGGTTCACTAATTTAAGATAACGTAAATGAAGTGCCCCGAAGTCGCAGGGCCAGAAACCAAGGAAATGTTTCAAACCCTCAACATGCTAACAAAGGAAACGCAGTACTGGTCACTATAGACAGCTTCATAACTTGTACTCTTCTCCAAGTCGAATTAGAATGATCAAGTCAAGGAGGATGAGGTGGGAAGGGCATGTAGCAAAAATGAGGAAGAAGAAAAATACATATAGGATATTGGTGAGAAAGCCAGAAGGAAATAAACCAATAGGAAGGCCAACGCGTAGGTGGGTGGACAATATTAAAATGTATCTCAGAGTGATAGGATGGGATGGTATGGATTGGATTGATCTGGACCAGGATAGGGACCAGTCAAGGGCTCTTGTGAACATGGCACTGAACATTCGGGTTCAATAAAATGCTGGGAAATTCTTGATTAGTTGCAGAATTTTCGGGTTCCTCAAGAAGGGCTCAACTCCATGAGTAAGTAAGTCACTATAGACAAGAACATGGGAAATTTAGCACTATTTTCTCTAAGTTGGTCAGGTTTGAGTGGAATAACATGTGGCCAACATAGACACGTATGTTACATATAGCAAGTGGTACCCTCTTCTGTGAGCTTACTCAATTAATTGTTCAATGGTGGACTTAGAAGAGTGTACAAGAAAAGTGACTTCTTATCAGGAAGTATCCGGAGTGTAGAGAAGCACAGAAACTCAGGATCGCGATATTTGGGACCGGGAATCGAACTTCGGATTACTTAACTTGTATACAAACCCCATATTCCACGCAGGCGTCACAGGAATCATCCTCACCTATGCAAATTCTATTTTCATCACTGACATTTCATAAGTTTGGCAGATTTGCCATTATTCTGCTGAATTTTATCTCATTACATCATCAAGTTTTCTTAATTGAAAACGTTACCACTAAAATCTTGAATGATATTGTGACTTGTTTCTCTGCCTTGTTCCAGACTCTTTTATGTAATAAAGTCATCTTGCTTCGTGCAGGCTAACAATATCTTATTACTGCCTACACCATTTCAATCAATATTCTTTAGCTTGAATTCCCACAGTCTTTTGTTCAACCGTTCACAGAACGTGACAGCGTCTAGGGGTGTCACCAAATGCCGGTACTGCGGACTATGGTTTCCTGGATTACGGCAAGGTGGCAGGCATACCATTGTTTCGGAGGAGTACACCGCCTCCATCTTAACACTTCGACATACATAATCAGCGTCCTGAAATCCTCAAATCCCTGCCGTTGAATTATTATGTTACTGTGTTATTAACACCGCCCAAAACTAAAATTTAATATTTCTTTCCATGTGAAACTGAATATACGATTTTTGTACTTGTTAAAGTTAAAGATAAAAAATATGAAGGTATCCCTGTAACAGGCTCTGAAGACCCACAAGGTTGTGAGACGTTGAGGCTCCCACATTTTCTCTATAAAATCGGCTCACAGATGGCAGTAAGGTTGTCTGCCTTATGCACCAGCCACCCTTTACCCCCCAGGAAGATTCCTGGTACTCATTTCTGTTAGAGGCTGAGTCGACTCCAGGGCCATAGTCCGGTGGAATTATTAAGTAAATTGACAAAAATCCACCTCATCGGGAATGGAACCACCGACCTTCCGGCTTGTAGCATAGTACCTCAACCAAATACGCTACCGCGTGCCCAAAAATCAAACTTTCTTATTGCTAAAAACAATATAATTTCAGTGATAAAGAAATTCCAGAACTGATGAGATAAGAGATCAAGCATTTATCCCACTTTTTTCTGCGGACTCAGTCTTTCTTTGTCGCTAAACTTCTTGTCAATTTCTCTTCTAGTTAGGTGTACGGCGTTCTCAGTTCATACAGCCCGTTCCTACGCACTTCAACCACGCTGCAATATCTGGATGTCATTTTTCGAGAGCCGTTTCACTGCTGTCATGTAGCTATGGTACCTTCATGTGACTGTCAAGCAGACGCCCTGACAGTACAGAGGACCGCAGCCACGTCCACTTGTCCGGCGCCAGATTTGTTACGGATATGTTACCGTAAACGTTGCAAAAGCGTCACAAGGCAGAATCATTGCAGTTTACTTAGCAACTGGTGAGTCTTACTCCTCTGCCGCGAGGGGGAAGAGACAAGTTCCGGGATATCTCAGTTAGAATCTTCACAGACTAACTAACCTAACCGTAGATGATGATGATGATGATGATGATGATGAAAAGATCACCATTGTTTTGTGCGTGCAGTTCATAGACATTCTTTTCTCTCAAAAGTACATCATAGCAACATCAAAACTATGTACATTTAATCGGCAGTAATTTAAACAAATTTAATCATTTAATAATAATAATAGACGATAGAATTCATAGACATCGTAGCAGAAGTATTATAAATATTGTAACGTGACGGCCCCAAGCTCGGTAAACACACCGTCCCCTTCCCCCGCGGTGTAACAGTGGACACCGCGGTTGCTGTGCAGCAGTAAACAACTCTCGGCAACGTTGCCCAGCAACGCCTTTGTAAACACGGTGGGAAGTCCGTGCAACGGCTGTTGCTAGGCAATCGGTACACACGACGTCAAGCAACAGCGGTACCTATCACGTAACTGTTTTCTGTGTTGTCCCTGCCGAGGCTAAATAAGGAGCAGCGAACATTGTTCAGTGGTTAGTTAGTAGTGAGTATTGAGCCAGTTACTATGGAGAGAGTAACCAGTTAATTGCAGACTAATATTTGTGATACTGCCGATGGCAGTAATTGTGAAATTGTGAATTGTGTAATTGTAAGAGCGAATGTGCAATAAATTCCCTATACCCAGTACGGCGTGAAGTTACTTGTCGCGTTATACACCCAAAACGTGACAATATTTAGAAAACCCACGAATTCAACCGGAAATATCTGCGTATTTTACCTCGTTGCAGACTGCACTGCTGTTCATGTCTCACAGTAAGCAATAATTACCGATATGACACTTCTTGTCAGACACGCAGCTACGTAACATCAGAACTACACAAGAGATCAATATTACACTGTATACTGATTTTAGTCGGATCCATGCTTCACTTTTCTCACACATAGCCACCTAACATAAGTAGAGGAGCTACGCCGTGTCATAGCCCAGGCGGTTAGTCGCCGGCCTCTCATCTCGGGGGCCCGGGTTTGAACCAACGCCAGGTCATGTGGGGTTTGGGGCGGACAAAGTCACACAGGGGCAGGTTACTTCCCAGTACTTACTTTCCCCTGCAAATTCTCATTCCACATTCATCATCTCTCATCCGGGGCTGGTACAACAGGCCAAACTGTGGCCGACGTACCGAGTGGACTCTGTCTCACCCTACCCCAAGAAACTAAAACAAAGGGTAAAGGAGCTATGTAAGAGATATCGAGAAACGATTTAACTGAAAGGCTCGCGACTGTCTACACTTACATTAGTGAACTAGAGACATTGATTTGTCCACCGTCCAGATAGAACTTCTGCAACCGCTCACATTGGCTGCCAGTTCTTGTAACCGTTGGGCGCCACTTCTTGTGACCGTCCCCTATCTATCTTTATATTTATTTATTTATTTATTTGCCCGCTTCGGTAGAACACTTGACTCTTCTCAGGATCGTGTCACGGTAATTACTGAGGCAACGGGGAACTGCGCATTTAAAGCTAGTCCACTGATACAAATCAAAGACACTATTTCTGCTTAATCACAAATTGTTTATTTCAGAAGCAAACATTATAACTTCATTGGCAAGTACGGAGTAATGTGCCCTTTTTATTATTATCAAAGATTAATCGAACCAAATAAAGACTGTTAAATTTAGATAAACTTGGAGAGTGCAGCCCAATGACGTCTGCCTCTGATGAATTCTAAATACCAAGTCCTTCTGCCCACTCTATCCTGCGGGAGCGTCACTTCATCCCTTGTATAGGATTTGAACTGACGGCCTTTCTCCCAGACAAGTATAGTTGCCTAATGGCTGATCTTAACTGCCAAATCCATCATACCATCAGTACTAGGCTAACTAGACTAACATTACTAACTTTGAGAACAAAGAGATCCAAAGATATTGAACCCGGAACCCCACATGTGAAAGCGGTTATTTCTTAGTTTAGGGTCCAATTACACCCTTCCGGAGACACTTTTATAACAGCTACCCTATCAGCAAAACAAAATTTACATCTTCGGCAAACTACAGACTCGCCTTTCGATGGCGGCGTCTCTTTTGCGGTCACCCAAACAGCAGGTAACAAAACAAGGCAGTTGTTCCTGTGCAGATATGAAAAGCAAAATCATAACTTCTAATAGATCGGTCTCCCCAATAAATCAGTCACTCTATTGAAATGGCTAAAGAGGAACATAGCGTCCATTGAAGAGTTTTAAAAGGTTTGGACTTGCACACTTATCTCGCAATAAAGCACACATAACCGCGAACCTGACTGCATTAGTAAAAATCTCAAGCAGCTGTGTAACGTAAAACACTAAATTAAAGAATGAAAAGTGAGTGTACCTATTTAACCGGAATTGCTTTCCCTGTCTTAACGCTGCGCATTGCCCATCTTAACACAACCAGCAATTTATTCTGTCCGCGACAAAGCACGTTCAAGATACGTACCTAAGGGGGGAGAGGAGCTCCGGGGAGCAGAACAGCCACAGACCAGTTTTGGAAATGATGGTGACAATACAAATAGGTTTTGTGCACCACAACAGAGCAATGCGACCCTCTCGTCACGACTTGTTTGAATAAGGTTCAAGCAGGCGTCATGTTTAAAACATCCAGAATTTTATAATTTAATATCCACTAATCATAATACCCGATCTTGGTGGCAGGATCGTAAGCGGCATAAACCCAGAGATAAAAAACAAACAAACTCCGTGGCCTGTATTCCGCAAGCGAACTATATCTACCGAGCGACCGCCGCTTGTCGGCGAAGTTAGTGCCAACTATTAGCGGAGAGAAGGTGTCACGTTGTCAGCACAACAAATCCCCACGTCTGTTAATTTCGGATTTCTAGACCGGAGCCTCTATTTCCTCGAAATAGCTCCTGAATTATCTTCACGAGGCTGAGTGGGCCCCGTTCCAGACCCACTACTTATCAGAAAATTTGGTAGCTCCGAGAATCGAACCCGGACCTCTGGATCCTTAGCCAGTAACTCTGACCACGAGACCACAGAGATCTCAAATTTAATTTCATTTTCGAATTCTCTGTATTGTTCTGTTCACGTGGACTGCTGCGTCACAGGAGTACAGCTTGTGTTAATGACGTTTAGCGATGTCTGGACATCCATCTCTGTTAAGAGCAGTGTCAGATTCTATGATCGGGCCTCGATACTTTGTGATCAGTCCTGATCTGACGGTAGCATGTTATGATACAGATACAAGCTTTGATAATAAAAGCAATTAAAGGAAAAAAATAACACGTAATAAAACATTAAATTTTAGACCTAGGCAGAACCATTCTAATTAAGTACTTGAGACAGTCTTGCTTTAAATATCTTGGAATACTTCTCTTCCCGTCTTGCACGACCGGTTAAACTTTCAAAAAGTCTAATAAAAAATATAAAAAATAATAAGTTCATAACAGTAGGGGGTGTACTGCTTCTAAAAAAAAGAATGTCTTAAACTGGAGTAAAATGTACAGTCTTGTTACGTTGTTCTTGAGCTTATGTTACTTAATGAATGTCAAATAACGCTGAAGGATAACAGCCCCTATGCATGCATTCAGTACCAAGCTGCAGTATCAATATAAACTTATACCGGCTGGATGGCCAACCAAATAATTATCGTACTTATTTAATCCGTTCCTCTTATACCTTTACGGTGTCGAGGTTGCTTTTTTTTTTTTTTTTTTTTTTTTTTTTTTTTTGGCCNTTTACATGGGGTAGGACTCCTCGGACGAGTGATCAGCTCGTCACAAGGCCTCTACCTAAACACAGGACAACACAAACCCAGAATAAACACATACCAAACATCCATTTTGTTCTCATCTTCACAGCGTCGAGACGTACTCTGGGGCCCACATAGCCTCCTATCCAGTGGATACCGGCAGCTCTTTGACCGGGCTTGAAGCTAACCACCCACCTCAATTAAGTGCCGGGGTCAAGAATGGAGCTACACAGCCACTTCCCCACGTGTCTTCGTGGTTTAGTGCTAAATTACTCTTACTTAAATACAGGGACAACTTCGCTTATTTTTAATAAGGAATAACAGAAATGTCATATAAAGCAGAACATCGAAATGTGTCGTCCGAGATTTTGCCCCCCCCCCCCGAAAAAAAGCACGCACACACACACACACACACACACAGTGACTTCCATTTTCACTATGAGAGTAAAAGGTAAAGCTGTCCCTGTAACAGGCTGTGGAGGCCAGTAGGGTTGTGAGACGTCCAGCCTCCCATATTTTCTAGACAATCGGCTCACAGATGGCAGTGAGGTTGTCAGCCTTACTCGCTGGTCGCCCTTTACCGCCAGGAAGATTCCTGGTACTCATTTCTGTTAGAGGCTGAGTCGACCCTAGGGCCATAGTGCGCGTGGAAGGAGTAAGTCAATTCAAAAATACAATGGCCTCGACGGGATACGATCCCGCGACCTTCCGGCTTGTAGCATAGTGCCTCAACAAAATGCACTACCGCGTGCCCCCCCCCCAACATGAGAGTAGAATGTTATAAGAATCAGTCAACAAAATGAATACAGTATTCGTAAATAGAGGCACAGCGATGCATACTGGCTAATATGAAATTAGACACGATTTCATTAGTAGGGCTAGGCGATAGGACGGGACAGATTTCAGTTGACTCCCCGTTGAAACTGAAGAAGTGGTCGCACGGGCAGTCAGGCTTATCGTTCCCATAATGCATTTGCTACAGAGCTGAGTGCCAAGAACACGAAAACCCGAAATCAGCAAATCCTGCAATTGCAGTCTTATTTCTGATAACATTAAATAATAATAGAAAGTGTACTCCATTGGAGTAGGTCTATTTAAAACAAATGTTCTATGCCCGTTTTCATAATTCGCTGGCTTTGATGCCCATTTACTACAAACTACTGCGAAGCTGGACCATAGTGCGGCTGGAATGATTAGATCAATTGGAAAATCTAATAACCTCATCGGGAATCGAGCCCACAATTTTCCGGCTTGTAGCATAGTGCCTCATTTAACTACGCTACCGAGTGACCCACTTATTTTACAGATATAAACATTGAAACTTTCATACAACTTTAGTGTAGATCCTTACTTACTCATGGAGCTGAGCCCTTCTTGAGGAGCCGCCAATTCTGCAGCTACTCAAGAATTTCCCAGCATTTTATGGAACCCGAAGGTTCATTACCGTATTCACAAGAGCCCTCCACTGGTCCCTGTGCTGAGCCAGATCAATCCAATCCATACCATCCCATACTATCTCTCTAAGATTAATTTTAATACTGTTCACCGACCTACGCCTTGGTCTATTTCCTTCTGGCTTTCCCACCGATATCCTAAATACAATCCTTCTCTCTCCCATACGTGTAGATCCTATTATATAAAAATTGATTAAAATACTTTCACTAATTTCGGAGCCTTACATGAAAGACAAGAAGGTGGAAAGTTATTCCCTTACATGTTTTCGCCTAAGGTAAATAAAAATATGTGTATGTATTTACTGAAGAATTCGAACTCCCGTCTAAATGCGAGTATCAGAACTTGATAACCTGAGGGAGCAAAAAGCTTTTTGTCTTCTAGTATATCAAAATGACCCAAATCACTTGAAGGAACATGCGTAAAACGCATGCGCAATACATTATGCGGCTGGAGAGAGACGAGCCAGGGCCTGCGCACCATGGGCATATAGAACTCACTACATGCAAAAATGACCCAAAGGACGGGCCCTGTGTTTTTTATATATATGAACAGAATGGTTCACAAAACTCGGACAGTACCAACTTGCAAGACAAAGAAACAGACTGACGCCCGGCTGTCCCTCACGATGCTAGGGGAAATTTATAAACATGGCGTGGCCAAAAATCTTACAACATATTCGCCTTATTCATTTGACCCTACGTACTCTTTGGCTTTGACGCCTCACAAGGAATTTGGATATTTATCCCATTATTAGCTTTCTGACTAATCTCTACAATTTTAGATCTCGCTAATCATCCTCTGCATCTTCCAGCCACCTCAGTCTGGGCCTTTCGACTTTTCTTCCTTTTTCTAGCTTACTTTCGAAACTTGATCTTTGACATTAAGGGCAAATCGCAGACCGAGAGTGTCTGCGTACAAATAGGAACATATCTGAGCCCAAGAGTGATGAAATAATAGGAGACTGGAAAAAGAACTTCGTAATGAGGAGCTTCTTCCCCAAATATAATTAGACTGAGTGAGTCAAAGAGTATGAAGACATGTAGTACCTATGGAACAGATGTGGAGTACATACAAACTTCTGTTAGGAAACTAGGAAGAAATACCATTAAGTATAAGAAGTAGATGATATTTTATTAAAATTGATATTAGAGAAAGCAAATAAGGGCAATGAACTGGATTCATCTGGCTCAGGATAGATACCAGTGGTGAGTTCCTGTTAACATGGTATTGAACCTTCTGGTTCCATAAAACTTTGGGGAATTGTTCAGTGGCTTAACAGCTGTAGACTTCTCCAGAAGGACTCGGTTCTATATTTTGCGCGAGTTTTAGTTCTGGCTTACTTCCAAAATTGTTCAAAGCCGCCACTCTTTGGCCAATTCCAATCACATGACCCAACAATCCCTGTCTCCTTATCAGTTTCCGTATGAGTAGGTTAATATGATTTTCTCAGAGCGCATTTCTCTGCTTAATATGACTCAAAGCTCAAGTCGAGCCAGTCACAGTAACCAGACGGGTGCTCTCGTCTTCTGCATAGAATTCTGTTTCTTGTCCAGCAGCATATGAAATAGTTTAATGACTGTGTATCCCTTTAATCAGGTTCGCATTGCAGAACATGGCGACTCCCCGAGACTTGTGTCAATTTTCCGTTAACGCGAACAGAGTCTACGTTGCTGGACCGATCTTCACGCACAAGATATTGACTTTCCGTCCCCACGACTTGGAACAGAGACATGCGTATTGCGGGTTGCACTGTGCGTGCAGTAAGGAGGCGTGTCAACAAACCGCGTAGAAAAAGATGGAGAAGTTGAAATATGAAGGGTAAAACTCGTTCAGATGACGGTACGCAGAGCTCAGTGGCGAGGACGAAATTTATATCTCACTTTCTTAATTCCTAATAAATTTAATTATTCATTAATAATCGAATTCCATTGCTCCATGCGCTGTGCGGCAGCCATGAACGGGCAGTACAATATCAGGTCCCCGGCTTTTAAGTTGGTGTTCTTTATCTCAGAGCCAGCACTTTGACTCTCACAGAGTAAAGGATTTATTATTTTATTTGCATATAGTAGATCCACTGGACATAATTCCATAGATGTATTTTCTGAACACGCTAATGGCTAGAGCATCATTCTACATAAATTGTTACAAGGGACATAACAGAGATTCTAACACATTCTAAATGGTTCTCAGAATTACTGGGTTTTTTGGACTTTGTCCACCGCCTGGTATTCTAGAAGCTAGAAATCATAAAGTTTCCGAAACTGGATGTTTCCCCAGGTGAAGGAGGAGACACTCTGTTGGGTCCCTTACATAGAGCTAACCTCAGTCACTGGACAACACCTCTCAGCTTCACTATATATACTTAATTACCTGAGACCAGGCTAATGCGAATGGAGCTAACCGGAAAAGTACAATAAAAATTGTGATAAAGCACGACCATTCGTGAAAGTAGGATAGCAAGGATGGTAGAAATTTATGCTAGAAACCTAGCCAACAAAACCAAGAACATGAGCAGAAGTACGTAGAAAGAACTCGAAAATTTGTAAAGACATATAGTGCCTGCCGCTAGCGCCATCTGTGAAGTAAAACCTGAACACTCGGGACTGAAACCTTATAGAAACACATGACGAATCTCTCGCGTCGTACAGATTTTCTTTGTGAGTTTGTAACCGCTTTGCTGATATGGGGGGGGGGTTCACATTAAGAGAGTCAGTTTCCTAAACGTTGTGTTTTCTAGTTTCTAGAATACTTGACGACGGACAAAACACAAACACATAGTAATTCAGAGGTTCTAATCCTTATTATAAATATGTTTTAGAAAGAGATTACATATTTTTTTTATTGCTAGTGGGGTGGGACTAAGTTGCGACCACTTCTGGCCTATTGTACCAGCCCAAGATGATAGGTGAGGGTGATTGTGGAACAATTTGTGAAAGGAAGATTGGCAGGGGAAACCGAAGTACTCGGAGAAAACCTGCCCCAGCGCCACTTTGTCTACCACAAATCCCACTTGACCAGACCCGGGATCGAACCCGGGCTGCCGAGGTGGGAAGCCAGCGACTGACCGATTGAGCTATGGCGCCGCCCGATTGTTATTTACTGCAAATATAAATTTAATTACTCGTATATAGAGAAGTGAAAATTGTTGCCTCATCGGGACTCGAACCGACTCCTCCGTCCTCCAGTCCGTAGCCGCCTACAATACTGACTGAAGGTACACTCAATTACCTTTTGAGTAAGAGACAATAAAGCGTCTTTGTGTTGCTTGCAAAAAAATGTAACTTAGTGCTACTTTCTGGACGATTGGAACCTTCTGAAGCTCACATCTCGGATAAGTTCACTCAGGTCTGCCTCAGATATCGGGCAGGTTCTGTCAAGGAACAAGACGGTTCCAGCTGCTACAAATGAACACAAAAAGAGGAGTAAAGTGCATGAAGTTCGGTGAGTGAAATCATGCAACAGACAAATTAGAAGTCACAATATGAGCCGCGCGAAGAAATTCAGAAATACTGACATGCCCTAAACCTGAACATGCGAGCAGTGGCGTGCATGGACTTGCAGAGCAGAGGACGAGAGGGACGACTCTTCGACGTTTCTATCGAAATGTAAATCTCAGATAATCTAGATTCGTGTAAAGGTAAAGTTGTCCCTGTGTTTAGCTAATTAAGCACTACGCCAAGAAGGCGTATGGGGGAGTGGATGTACGTGTCACTCATAAACTGTGGGTGCAGAGACAAAATTTCCACTTCCGCAATCAGTGTAAAAAAAATGTACATAGATCAGCTAAAAGCATCTGTGTGACAAAAACCCTAATGAACAGAGTAACTGCTCAGCCAGAAAAAAAAATCCATAATTTTATTCTCTATGGTTCTTTTCCGTGTCCACAACAGCCCGCTACTGGTCCCTATCCTGAGGCAGATGAGTCTTGCCCACGTCTACTCACCCTATTTCTTTAAGAATTATTTTAATATTATCCTCTCATCTACTCCTAGGCATTCCAAGTATTTTGTTCCCTTCATGTTTCCTACCAAATTTAAGATACGCACTCACAATGACAAGAGGCGGGATAGACCAATCGGCATAGCAATGGGTTTTGGGCTGGACAGCCGGGATTCGATTCCCGATAAAGGCAAGACATTTCTCTTCTCTATAACGTGCAGACTGGCTCTGCGGGCTGGGTCGTGAAGCTGACCACTCATCTCCATCTAGTACCGGGGTCAAAAATGGTGGAGCTATACCTCCAGACCCCTACATGTCTTCACGGCGTAATGCTTAATCAAGCACAGGGACAAGTTTACCTTTCAATTTACAGCTATGACGGCCGTATCCTGGAAAGTTATGTATTGCTAAGTGTTTCCACTTCCCACTCTATGTAGATTGCAACTTCCGCTGTTATTAATAAAAATTATATACTATTAATATTTCACAGAAACCATATGAAGTTTCCGGCCGGTCACGGTAGCCGAGCGGTCTAAGGCATGCACTGTCTTCGCTCGCTGGGAAGCCGGGATCGTGGGTTCGAATCTCACTCAGGGCAAGGATGTTTGTGTACGTTTTTCTGTGTTTGTGTACAGGTAGAGGCCTTGGGACTAGCTGATCACCCGCCCAAGGAGTCCTACCGAATGTCTAAGATCTAGAAAAACCGAAGTGAACGGAGAAGTTCATGGAGGTAGGCCTAGGCCCACTGGGGCTGTAGTGCCAAGGAAATATAATAAATAATAATATGAAGTTTCCTATTACTAAGAATTTATAAAGTGATGATGCTAAATGAGGAACTCTGGAGCAGTTCCTGTTAGTACGAGTACTGAAATAACAAGTACATGTAAATATAAACGAGTTTTTTAAGTGCACAAATCTTCTTATCCTTCTTATCTGGCGCTACAGCCTTTTGTGGGCCTTAGCCTCCTTGATAACAGCCTTTTCTCCGAATCTTTCACGCAAGATTTTCTAACAATTTATGTTTTTAACAGGGATGAAATTGTCAGCCTCATGCCCCAACCCCCAACCTGGAGGACCAGTGTATCTCTTTTCGTCTGGCCTCTCGCCTTTGACTCTTCCACCATGGGAGGGGTAACATATGTTACTGAAGACATCGCTCTCAGGTTCATTCGAGTATACAAATAAGTTTCAGAATATTATAAATGAAAAAAAATAATTACAGTCTTTCTTAAGTAGTTCCAATATACGAATGTCTTCCAGAATCAAGTGACTGACCTACGAAATATACCAAAGTGGAACACCAATGTTACGTATGTGTTCAGAAAAATAATTTATAGAGCAGCGTTCATTCCAACAGCATAAGCAACGAAACAGATATTAGCGAGTGCCCACGGAACTACATAAATCATAAGCAGTTAACGCGTACTTCAGTGAGGATTCTATGACCCCATATGCATCTCCCTGGAGCCGCTTTCGCAAAGCAAAACCTCACGCACATGAACTGAATCTTCCGTAGCTGTGAGGTTCTCACAGTTCTGTTTTCTGGGATATACCGCCGCGTTTCGGGGAACATGTCGCCTCCATGTATAGGATCCATGAACAAACCATACAAGAAACAGCGCGAAACAGACAGCAAGCAGAGCTGGTTCCTTGCTTGGATTATTTTTCTAAACTGAACATGGAGGCGAAACGTTCCTCCGAAACTTTTGTTTACTCTCAACTTACTACACGGCGTTTCATCCCAGAAGACAGAACTTTTAATTTTTTTTTTATTCTAGTCAGATCCGTTTCAGTTCCTTCGTAGTATTGTGACTCCCTGTGCGTCGAGTATATCTGCTCATTTCCTGTGAGTTCCAGAGAAGATATTTGTTGTCAAAGATATTACGTCAGAAAGCCTCGTATGATTATCCAGTCTCATATCTCCAAGTACTTACATTCTCTACGGATATTTCATGTCTTTCACGAGTGCAACATTCTCATCAAATTTCGTCCCGTTTGATTTGATCATTCTAATAACATTTGGTGAAGAGTACGAATTATTCGATTTTCTTCTCCTCCTGCCTACATTTCAGGTCCAAATACTCTTCACAGCGCCCAATTATAACGTCCCTAATCTCTGTAATTCACTTAACGTGAGAGACCAAGATGCACATCCATATTATTCTATGAGAAGATATAAATTATAGTTCTGTATATTTTAAATATCACAGTTTTTCTATACATACTCCCGAAATTTATTCGTGAATAGAATTTTGGTTAGTTACTATTGTGAAAAGAGCCGGGATAGCTCAGTCGGTATAGCGACTGGCTGTGGGCTCGACGACCAAGGGATCGGAGTTCCAGTCACGGTAGGGTCAAGAATTTTCTCTTCTCCACGTCGTCCAGACTGGCCCTTGGACCACCTGGCCACCCAGCCTCCTATCCAATGTATATCGAGTGAATTTTTCCCGGATGTAAAGCAGACGGTGCGCGAAGCTGAACGCTCACCTACAACCCGTGCCGAGGTCAAGAAAATGTGAAACTATACATCCACTCCCTCAGACACCTTTATGGCAAAGTGCTTAATTAGTTAAGCACAGGGAAAACTTTACTTTTATTTACTTTTAAATCTCGTTGTGAAGGCTGGTGAATTTGATGAACCGATCCCCACCCAAGGGTCACTATAAACTGTATATTTGTGAATCATAATTTCAGAAGTAAATTCTGAACTGGAACAGACCCAAAGCACTAATTCATAAAGGTCATAATGGTAACTAATACATGCTTCTACACAGCGTTGACTGACTTTCTCAGCAAAAGAACTGGGTCTGCAATAAATGAATATTAACAACAAAAACGGATACAATATCAAAAGCGAAACTTCACGAAACTTTAAGGTTTCCAAACAGAATACAACTTGCTACAAGCTACTTACACAGGCGCAGTTCGTACTGCGCAAACTGCTGTGGTGTGTTCAATTCCACCGGGTGTATTTTCTAGGTTATATTGTCAGTACAAAACACATGACGGCTCTGTAGAGGTGTTAGTGCAATTGCGAAACCGCGGTTTGTGTTGCGACATATATATCGTTCGCTTTTACCCACTTAACATCGTGACCACAAGAAAAAAAGAATTGTCTCTACTGCGAAAAGGCCTAGGATTGATGCCCTGGGCAGACAGAAGTAGCGGAGCGGGTATGTGGGTGTCAGACGCGGCTAGGTAACAACTGCCCAGGTGTGGACCAGTGTGTGTTGTTTGGTCCACATAGCTCCCTCCGTCTCCGTGCAACACAGGAGCAAGTGCTGTCTGACCTTCTTTTGTTCAGGCGACAGAGTAAAATTTGCGTATAGTGGACAGTCAGATCTCATAACATCTGGGATACTCCGTTTGTGAAGTACTTATAAAATCGCTTTTCTTAACAACCATGAAAAGAACATAATCATTATTTTTCTTAAATTGCTCCCATTTCTAGAGAGAGTGAAAACAAATTGTAAGAACTTCTGGTAAGAACTAATCACATACCTTTGACATGAAGCGGACCGTTTAAGAAAATTAAGAAAAATGGGCGGATAAAAAGAAACACAGATGACAAGGTGATTTCGTATGCCTCCTCGCAAAAATTAAGGATACACAGACAGCATGGCGATCTCATAAACTTCCTCTTAGTTTTTTTAATAAGGAAAATATACTACAAACAAATAGTAGTTTGTGTAACTTATTTTTATGCCTATATTTGTAATGTAAAAAGTAAAGTACTTAACTAATTAAGCACTGCGTCATGAAGGTGTATGTGGGAATGGATATATATAGATCACATTTTCTTTACCTAAGCATTAGTTGGAGGTGAGTGGTCAGTTTCACGTTCAGGCCGCTTTACACCTGGGAAAAGAGCCTCCTGTACCCATTGAATAGGAGGTTGGCTGGACCCCAGGGCCGGTCTGGACGAAATTCAGAAGTAAAAATTCTTAACCCCAACGGGTCTCGAGCTCCGATACCTTAGTCGTGCAGTCCGTAGCCAGTCGCTATACCAACTGAGCTATCCCCCAGCTCTTTTAAAGTATAGTACCAAACAAAATTAATATGGAGTAATAATATAAATCGAACCTCACTAATTCGCACGATTACCATAATCATTTAATTATTAATGAGGATATGGTGGAATTTACAACGTGATATTTCATGACAATCTCTCATCTCATTTAAAACTTATTAGAACTCAAACTCACATAAATAGACAGTTAAATGTGACGGCATAAACCCTATTTCTTTGCAAAAACAAAGTGGGCTACAACATATTTATTTAAATTAAGACAGCATTTACGACAGAATGCAGTCAAATTTCGTTGCTTCAAAACCTGAGACAAATCTCATATTGCATTATCGCTTTGTAATTAATGTTTAGAGCCGGTCACAGTAGCCGTGCGGTCTGAGGCATGAACTGGCTTCGCTCGCTCGGACGCTGGGATCGTGGGTTCGAATCCCACACAAGACATGGGTGTTTGGTGTGTGTGTGTTTATTCTATGTTTATGTTATCCTGTGTGTAGGTAGCTGCCTTGCGACGAGCTGATCACTCATCCAAGTATTCCTACCGTCTGCGGAACAAATATGGATATTTTCACTTCTGTGAGTAATGTTTCTTTTTCACTGATGAAAATGGACGTTTTCACATCTCTAAGGCCCTTTATCTTGTTCTAGGAAGAGAAGAAATAGTGCCACTACTTCCCGTGAGTCTACCACAATCAAGATATATATATATTCTACGCCGATAATGTGAATCTACTGGGTGATAATGTAGATACCATAAAGGAAAAAACACAGACTTTAATTGACGCAAGTAAAGAGGTTGGTCTAGAAGTAAACACAGAGAAATCTAAGTATATGTTGCTGTCTCGTCACCTAAATGCAGGGCAGAATCATGACATAAAGATAGGCAACAGATGTTTTGAAAATGTGGCACAATTCAGATATTTGGGAACAACAATAACAGATCTATACCTGATTCAGGAGGAAATTAAGAGGAGATTGAACTTGGGTAATGCTTGTTACCATTCAGTCAAGAACCTTTTGTCTTCTGGTCTGCTGTCCAAAACATAAAAATTAGAATATACAGAACCATAATTTTGTCTGTGGTTCTGTATGGGTGTGAAACTTGGTCTCTGACACTATGGGAGGAACATAGACTGAGGGTGTTTGAGAACAGGATGTTGAGGAGAATATTTGGACCGAAGAGAAAAAAAGTGACAGGAGGGTGGAGAAAACTGCATAATGAGGAGCTTCATAATTTGTACTCTTCTTCAAGTATAATTAGAATGATCAAGTGAAGGAGGATGAGGTGGGCAGGTCTTGTAGCACGAATTGGGGAGACGAGGAATGCATATAGGATATTGGTGGGAAAGCCAGAAGGAAAGAGACCACAGGGAAGACCAAGGCGTAGGTGGGTGGACAATATTAGAATGGATCTTAGGGAGATAGGATATGATGGTATGGATTGGATAGATCTGGCTTAGGATAAAGACCAGTGGAGGGCTCTTGTGAACACGGTGATGAACCTTCGGGTTCCATAAAATGGTGGGAAATTCTTGAGTAGCTGCAGAATTGGCGGCTCTTCCAGAAGGGCTCAGCTCCATAAGTAAGTAAGTATGTATGTATATATATATATATACACGTATGTACATGTCTGGAGTGTGCAGCTACCCGAACTTGATACACTCTTCCTCTGCAGTGGCACATAACGGCAGAGACAACGAGATTATATTGAAAACAGGAAGGCAGGCAGGCGATTGCAAAGCTACGGTGCCCAAGGCGTTCGTGTCATATGCCCATGATATAGTGCCAGAATACTTTCCAATCCACTTCTCGCTCTTGCGAACAGTTCAGTCTGTGAGTCCAGACCATTCCTTCTATCCACAAGCCGACTCACTGGGACAGAACGCTGCTAGACCGTTACTAACGTTTCGGGACAATAGTCCGCCTCTACATTAGGAGCCAGACAAGCCACCCTGAAGATGGAGGCTCTGCGTCACAATCCAGAAGCCAGTAACAATCGTGACGGAGAGGATAAAACGTAAAGTTATCCCTGTACTTAATTAATTAAGAACGATGCGATGAAGACGTATGGGGAATGGAGGAATAGCTCAACCATCTTTACCTCGGTAGTGATGGAGGTGAGCGGTCAGCTTCATGTCCCTGTCGCTTTAGTCACGTGGAAAGCGCTACCAGTACCCACTGGGTAGGCGGTTGGGTGGACACCAGAACAGGTCTGGACGACATGGGGAAGTGAAAAATCTCTTGCCCCTTCCGGGAATTGAACCATTGACTCGTGACTAAATTTGCATACACTGAAGATGGTTTGCTTCAGTTTCAACAGCGAAACATCAGACATCTTTACACATGTAACAGGCGTCTGTTTCCAAAACCTTGCCTGTTCAGCTTTCATGATAATCTCCTTAACTCACTGAGCGTTATGTATAACGCATGCAGTTCTAACAGCGTCGTTACATAACTGCTTTTTCCGGTTTTCAAAACTGGTCTTCGCAGTCGTTCTGTCTTTCCACCTACTGGCACGTACGGATAAAAAGTGAAGTCCGCAAAGTTGCTCCTGTGTTTAATTGACTAAGCACCCCCCCCCATAAAGGGGTTTGGGGAACTGGAAGGACCCAGTGGGTAGGACAGAGAGTCGTGAGACAGAAGAATATGGTCATGGGTTCCTAAGCTAAGAATCTGTGCTGGCGAGGACCAATATCAAGTAATCAGACCAGACCAATGGATATGCCGGGTGGACGTCAGAGCCCGTTTGGAAGCTGTGGAGATGGTAATAGTTCCCTCCTCGAGGTTAAACAAGCCGGAGCGTGAAGCTAACCACTCGAATCTAGTGCCGAGTTAAAGGATGGCTGAGGTTATATGTCCACGTCACCATACGTCATTATGGTAAGGTGAAAAGGTAAAGTTGTCCCTGTGCTTGACTAATGAAGCACTACGCCATGAAGGCGTATGGGGAGTGGATGTATAGATGCATATTTTCTTGACCTCGGTACTAGCTGGAGGTGAGTGATCAGCTTCACGCACCGGCCACTTTACCCCAGGGAAAGAGCCTCCGGTACCCACTGGATAGGAGGTTGTGTGGACCCCAGAGCTGATCTGGAAGACGTGCAGAAAATTCTTCAGCCTACCGGGAATAGAACTCAGATCCGTCAGTCAACCAGTCCCTAGCCAGTCACTATACCGACTGAGCTATCCCGGCTGCACAAGGAAACCTTTATTTCCCTTTTCGTTAAAGAAGATAACCCTGCATCAAGTATCCTTTGATATGAAAATAAGATCTAAAAGTTTGTGATGATGGTAAATTGTTACAATTATTATTTTGCTGGACATTATCCATCATCTTGTCTATTCTAAAAAACAGTCTAGTTTCTATTAAAAAACACAACGTTTCGAGAATTGGAATCTGTCCCCGTCTTCAGGTAAAACCTACTCAGTTGGGTCCAATAGACAGAGCTAGCCCCTATCTCCGGAGATAGGATAATGATGGATAATGTCCAGCAAAATAATAATTGTAATCCTTTGATATGGTTTTGGTGTATTTCACGCATATTTGGAACTAATTTTCTGTTGTGCAAGAAGGAATGCATGTACTGTTGACTGGGTTTCAACAATACTTTATCTGCGATAAATAAACACCAAGGTCAAGGTGAAAGCAAAACAGCGAAAAACGATCTTATTTTCTTTCAATTCAGTTCCATTTTAAGTGCACATTTGCAGCCTTTGTCGACTGGCAGTATTTATCTTTTAAGGTACCGAAATTTTTTCTATACGGCCTATTCCCAACTTAGAACTCGCGTTCTCCTGGAAATCGCTTTGTAAGTAGAAGTACGGGAAGTCGGATGTCGACTTCCCACAGATTTAATTGTTAATAACTGAAGAAATTTCCAGGACCTTGGGAGAATAGTGTACTAAGCATTGTAAAGCCAATGCCGGTACGTACAAGTTTATTTATGTAATATAAACGCGATCAATATCGAAGTAGTAACGGTAAACACAGGCTTAAAGCACTGAAGATGGCGACGATGCAACAGAAAATACGCAAAAAGAAGGACAAGACAGAGGGCTGAAGAATCTCCAATGACGGACGCCGAAGTACAATATCAGATGTTGCTATCGAGACACGCCTGTCAATATAACAATGCTATAAGTCCGTGTTTGTCCTAAATCAGAACACGTGATGTGTACAATGAACACTGACTAGGTAAACTGTAAAGAAATTGGTAACTATTGATTCCATCAGGTTCCCGTGAATGTTAGGTCCGTATAAGATAAATATGCAAAAGAAAGAAGTGTAGCCATAACAAAATTCATTTTCTTAGTAAGCAAGTTTCCTGAGGCCGACAGCACTTCAATCTTCTATTCGGTACTAGCTGGCTTCGAATCCCTTCCACGACAATGAATAACCTGATGGAATTCATGGTTCTTCTCACTGTCTGAAACTAAATGCCTGGATTGGCTTCTTGCTCGCTAGGTCTTTTAATTTTAATTTTCCGTAGCGACAGGCCACGGTCTGGCCGATCAAGGGGTCGGAGTTCGAGTCCCGTTAGGGTCAAGACATTTCACTCCTCCATGTCGTCTAGACAGGCTTTCGGGTCCACCCAACCTATCCAATGGATCCGGGGAGTAAAGCGACCGGGGCGTGAAGCTGACCACTTACCTCCAATTAATGCCGAGGTCAAAATTGTGTCTATACATCGACTCCCCCATACGCCTTCATGCGGTAGTGCTTAGTCAGTTAAGCACAGGGATATTTTTCGTCATACTCGGACACTCCGCGGATCAGTTAATGGTAACCACGAGCTATGCCATAAGGTAGGCTGGAGATCTGCGTGCCCCGGGTAAGTTGCAGAGCTATGCTAGTCCTGGTAGTATCACAATGGCAGACTGGATGCAGTGTAGGGCTTCGACAGTCCCTGGAAGGGCATGTGGCTGACGTCAGGATAGTTAAGGAAGATGAATGCCGGATGGACGAGAGCTGAAAGTGATGGGGGGCTATGTCAGCACCGATTAAAAGAACTCCGTAGCCAGTAGACAGCAAGCGAACTATACCGGCCGAGCGACCGCCGCTTTCTGGACGAAGTTAATGCCTACTTTAGCGGATAGAGGGTGTCGCGTGGTCAGCGCAAAGAATCCCCACGTCAGTTAATTTCGGTTTTCTAGGGCGGAGCTATTACTTCCTTGAAATAACTCCTCAGTTATCCTCACGAGGCTGAGTGGACCCCGTTCCAGACCCACTACTTCTCAGAAAATCTGGTAGCACCGGGAATCAAACCCGGGACCTCTGGATCTGTAGCTATGAACTCTGAACACTAGACCACAGAGGCGGTCAGCACCGATTCAAACAATCAGTAATTATATAACTTGACTTCTTGTTGGTCAGACGGCATTAAGAATGGAAAACACGAAGAGAAATGTTAGGAGATGAACTAATCGCGTGCCTCCCCTTGGTAGGACACGCACCGCATAGAAACGAAAGAATTAGGAGGGTTACGCAGACAGCAAAGTGATCTCATAAGCGTCTTTATATTTTTGAAAGCAAGGAAAGTAGACAAGACAACGAAGGTAACAGCAATAATTCAATGCAAATAATGATACAGAAACTACAGTATTCACGCATGTATAGGCCGCACATTTTTTGCCAAAAATTCAAGAGGAAAACTGGGGTGCGGCTTATATTCGAAATATTCGAAATCACACTTCATTTTAAAAAAATTATATTCATAATTAGTAATAGAGTAATTTCTACTCCTGAAATAATATTCCAAGAAAATTATTTTTTCTATAATTTCTGTCTGAAAATTGTGCTGCGGCCTATACACGCACGCGGCCTATACATGCGTAAATACGGTATGTGGAAATTTCAGGTAGGAAATGTTTCAAACGAACGGTTATCATCCGAAAGCCTCCATAAGATAACTTCAGAAAATACAAGAAAGTTACACCAAGTAAACTGAATATATTGCCCCTCAACGAAGACAAACCGAGGCAAATGTAGGATTAGTCGGCCTACGTATGTAAACACTGAGTTTCAGTTCACCATGAGCAGTGACACGATTGTGTCCGATGTTTTCAGCTTGCACAGTATACAGGAAGGATCCTGGTAATTGCCTCATCTTCTCTTAGTCGGGAGATAGTACTTTCAGGAAAGCGCCGTGTAATAAGAAAGGCTTCAAATAATCCCCTGAAACCCATTATTTTCCTAAACGCTTGGATCGTGTAGTACGGAAGAGTGGACCGACCACGGTCTGCCAGTACAGCACTGCGGCCATTACGTAAGGCAAAATCTGAACGACCCATAAAATGTATACTATATTTTGGGTACTTTGGCAAGGGATAACTGCAAAAAATTCGCCTGTTTCCTTCGCCATATATATATTCAGTAANGATGTATCTCAGCATAGAAGCTAGCGCTTCAAAGTACTCCAAGTATTACATATAATTCTAGTCTTTTAACAACACGACGAATTTTCCTTGGCTGTCTCTTAAAACTCTCTCACTGTCACTTGAACACCTAAGTCAAAGTCTAAGTCACATTGCGTCTGACGGTCGGTCAGTCAGTCAGTCTTGGTGTACAGACCCATCTGGGGCTCATGAGCAGATATTTATTACTCTTCGACAGTTATGGTCTTATTATTGTGGGGCACCCTCTCTGACGAGAGGACGCGTCTGTCTTTTGTATATGCTGCTGGCCCTTGCCAGCGCAGTCTTTCTCGAGTCCAAGCCCCTTGGGACTCACGACCATATTTCACTCTCTGAGATATGAGACTTCCCTTTTCGTCGCCTCCTACGACTTGCGGGGTCACGGTGGAGGTATTTGACCCAGCCTCCACAAGAGTATAAACACCTAAACACTCTCAAATACGCTCAAATACTAATTGGTTATTCCTGGAATCTCGTTACAAAGACTTCGCACCGACTACACAGAAAACAGTCTATACGGATGTAGAGAAGTGTTCACCGCAACGTTGCATAGCAGCGAGCGCGGCATGCCTTAGACCGCTCGGCTACCGTGATCGAGATCTGACAAAACACGATAAGTTTATTTGCCTTAATATGATATTCCGTGTTGCTCTTAATGCATTCTGAATAGGTTTAAATAGGTTCATGGGGTAATATCTCTCCAATGAATGGACATAATGAGCAGTGCAGTGCAGTGCAGTGCAGAACACACACACACACACACATATATATATATATATACACTTCCCCCCCCCATTGGCCATTGGGCCTAGGTCTACCTCCATGAAACTCTCCGTTTCACTTCGGTTTACTAGATCTTAGACATACGGTAGGACTCCTTGGGCGGGTGATCAGCTCGTCGCAAGGCCTCTACCTGCACACAAACACAGAAAGACGAACACAAACATCCATGTCCTGAGTGGGATTCGAACCCACGATCCCGGTTTCCGAGCGAGCGAAGACAGTGCATGCCTTAGGCCGCTCGGCTACCGTGACCGGCGCAGAACACATATACTTCTTGATGTAAAGATAATGTAAAGTTGTCCTCGTGTTCAACAAATTAAGCACTACGCCATGATGGTGTATGGGGGAGTGGATGTATAGATCCATATTTTCTTGACCTCGGCACCAGTTGGAGGTGAATGGTAAGCTTCACGCCCTGGCGACTTTATCCCCAGGGAATGAGCCATCTGTACCCATTGACCAGGAGGATGGGTTTACCTCAGAGCCGGGTTGGACGATTTGGAGGGGATAAAATTCGTGACCCCACAGAGACTCGAACTCCAACCCCTCAGTCGTCCAGCCCGTAGCCATTCGCTATACTGACTACGCTACTTCCTGATATATCATATGCAAAATGAGTTGCTGGAGCAGACTGGAACTTCCAGCCGCAGACTGAAGGACACACATATACTGACAGAACCTAACTCCAGAGTGACAGTTATGTCTTCACATTCTGCTAGCTGTCCAATGGAAGTTGTCCTTCGACAGCCAATAACGCCATGTAATTTGTTAAACTTACAGAATTCGAACACGTTCTATTTGTAAGAAGTGACTCATAAAGTCTTCAAATCTGAAGACGAAAGCAATCGGCCTGGTCTGACCAGTTCCTTCCAAAACGTCGTGTTAGTGCGTAGGAATGTGCCCAAAAAGTAGTGTAGCAAACAGGAATGTTTACCAGCATGTAGACAGTGTTTCAACTGAAATCTTATACACGTACAGAGCCCAACAGGATGATGCAATTCTTATGACTGCTGAACGGAAGAGGGTTGACCAAAATCTAGTTTCTTTCCCTTCATCCGCAGGGAATTCATGGCGGTCATAATAGTTTATTTAAAGATACATAAGTGTCTGTCCTTCGGAGCCGAGTCCTTCTTGAGAAGCCGAATGTCGCTCAACTACGTACTGAATAATTTCCCAACGTTTTATGGAACCCGCTTGTTCACTGTCGTGTCCACAAGAGCCCGCCACAGGTCCCTTTCCTGAGCAATATCATTTCATTCCATATCACTCCATCCTACTTCTCTAAGGTAAAAGGTAAAGGCAGCCGAGCCGTCTAAGGCACGTACTGTCTTCGCTCGTTCGGAAGCCGGGATCGTGGGTTCGGATCCCACTTAAGGCATGGATGTTTGTGTGCGTTTTTCTGTTTGTATACAGGTAGAGGCCTTGCGACGAGCTGGTCACACGCCCAAGGAGTCCTGCCGCATGTCTAAGATCTAGAAAAACCGAAGTGAACGGAGAAGTTTATGGAGGTAGGCCTAGGCCCACTGGGGTTGTAGTGCCGAGGGAAAAAAAAGGTAAAGGTGAAGTTGCCTCTGTGCTTAATTAATTAAGTACTGCGTCATGAAAGTGTATGGGGGAGTGTATGTATATATCCACATATTGACCTCGGAACTAGCTCTGGATGAATCGCAGAGCCGGTCTGGACGACGAGGAGAAGAGAAAATTCTTGACCCTACCGGGACTCGAATTCCGATCCCTCGGTCGGTCGCATCAAGTCGCTATGCCGACTCCTGCTATTTCTCTAAGATACGTTTTAGTATTATCCTTACAGTTACAAGTGTTCAAAGTGACCACCTTTAACACCAATGCATTGTTGACAACGGTGTTGAAGATAGCACTATGGTTCCTGTATTGTTGCAGGCGAAATAACAGAACAGACAATTTAAGTTTCTTCTTGAAGTCCTGCAGCGTCCTTTACTATGCTGCAAGCGCATTGTCCTTCAGAGCACCCCACAGGTAAAGGGCTAATGCTGTGAAGTCAGGAGATGGGGGTGGACAATTTTCATTTCCTCTTCGTCTGATCCTTTTTCCAGGGAAACTCACACATTGAAACTTTCTACTAAATGTCGCAAGTCTCTTTCAACTTAAAAAAAAAACCTCCGTGATTTCAGTCCGCAAGTGAACCATACCGACCGAGCGACCGCCGCTTGTCGTCGAAGTTTAGTGCCAACTTTTGCGGATAGAGAGTGTCGCGTGGTCAGTACAACCAATCCCCACTGCCGTTAATTTCGGTTTTCCAGTCCGGAGCCGCTATTTCGTTGAAATTGCTCCTCAATTATCATCACGAGGCTGAGTGGACCTCGTTCCAGACCCACTACTTCTCCGAAACAATCTGGTAGGGTCGGGAATCGAACCCGGATCTCTGGGCCTGTAGCCATGAACACTGACCACTAGACCACAGAGGCGGTTCCTTTCAACTTTAAACTCTTACATAATCTCAAAATGCTCTCCGTCTGTCTCCGTTTTTGTGTGGGTCATTAGCACCCGTTATACACATACAGTTTTGGGACACATCTGAGCAAGTTACACAGTTTCAGATACTCGTAGCAAGATGTCTGGGGAAGAACTAGGAAGGTAGCGATCATATCCGTTCAGCTAGCTGGAATGAATGCTCAGTCAGTCCGCCCGTATAACTACGAAATACACCAAGAACAAAATTCGAAGACGCTACCGTTACATCACAACCTGATCGTAAATAAACTGTGGTCCTCATCGCCATAGGCCTAATCATCGTAATGACCGTGATCACCATCCTCACGAACATGAGTGGTAGCCACACTGGCACGACTTACGTTATCACCGCAACAATGCATCGGGTCTGTGATATTCCTCCTTCGTTACACAAACTACAACTTAATACATAAGAATTAGCCAGGGATAATGCCACCATATTGTCACGTGTAGGGTGGTACGCGTGACGAAATGACGGGTTCTAGTTCGGATCATTGGATTTATTAGCATTTTGGTTACAATCTCTCTTAATCATATTCAAATATTGCTGTTTCCACACTTTATAATTCATGCAACTAAAACACAGGAACTATAACAGTCTCACTGAATCACACACTCCAAGTATTCACAGGTCGACGAACTTTCGAGAACTCAGAACTTAGAACTCTGTCACTGTCACTTAAAACTAACAACCTGTTAGTCAAAGTCAAAGTCACATTGCGACTGACGGTCAGTCAGTCAGTAAGTCTTGGCGTCGAGCCTCATCTGGGGCTCATGACCAGATAATAATTATTACCATTTGACAGTTACGGGCTTGTTTCTGTGGGGCGACCTCTCTGACGAGAAGACGGGTCTGTCTTTTGCGTACGCTGCTGGCTCTTGCCAGCGCATTCTTTCTCGGGTCCGAGTCCCTTGGGACTCGCGACCATATTTTACTGTTTCAGATTTGAGACTTCCCTTTTATTCGCCTCCTACGACTCGCAGGGTCACGGTGGAGGTATTCGAAACCGCCTCCACACGGGTGGGGGACTCTCTAACAACAACCTGTTATATTTGTTAATTATCGTTATATAGCCTTAGCGCCGACCACGCAGAAAACATATCCACTATCGTTGAAACATATTTACCGCACTATTGCTTAGCAACGGTCGCGCCATGGACCCCACAGAAAGCCAGTCACGTGACAGCTACCTCGCTATGTCTGTTGCCTAGCAACGAGCTATAAACATTCGCCCTATTGTTGAGTGCGCTTACATGATAAGATGTTTATCCCGCCGTTGCCTAGCTATACACATTAAAATATCTTCAGGGTAGGTAGAGGCAGCAAGTTGATTCGAAACGCTGATATTTATTTACCAAACTACACAGCGTTACATAACAGAAAATTATATATTCTTGAGGTAGATATTTTTGTAATAGGAATTGAAGTCCAGCACAAATGCCTGAAAGTCACTTCCCACTAATATTCGAATGTGGCAATATCTAGGCAACGGTCCAGATGACTGATTAATTCCAAGAAAGAAAAAGGAATTATTGTCTTTTCTATAGCATCCAGACAGTTTCCGATGCACATCCAACCCATGTAATGGATGCTGGAATCTCTTTACCCGGGGTGTAGGGAGCCGGGGTGTGAAGATGACCACTCGCTTCATTTAAAGCCGATGTTAAATTGTGTCGCTATGCGTCCACTCCATTAGGCACAGTCTCTCTGCACAGACGTGGAGTTCTGTGCCGATTCCTAACAGATCGAACACAGACAGAGCTCGCATTGTTCGCAAATATTAATTGGTGATAAAAGGACAACCGTATGCGGGAGAGAGTGTACTTTACAAAGCCGTCTTGCTCCACTAAACTATGAGCCACACCCTACAGCAAACCTGTACAACCGCAGTGCTACCAACTTGACGACTGCAAAAAAAAACTTGTGTGTGTAAACAACTCGCTATTAACAACATCTTGATTAGATCCGTTTGATGCACTTTCGTGTTCAATGTCTTCCACCAATTCCAGGCAACGTGAATTATCCCCCCCCCCCGTCAAAGCCGCGTCACTACCTGTAGCTTACAAGAACATGGTCCCCTTCCAGTACACAAATGAGCAGATCTTCTACTTCCGGGCATCTAACAGAACTGCGCAGGTCCCGCCATACGGGCGGGGGAAGGGGGAGGTCACGTCTGGGCTGACACAAAGGAATGTGCCTAGTGAAACCTCTCTATATTAGCCACCTGCGTTTGTGCTCAAATCCGGCCAGCTTAGCCAGATGGCCAAGTTACAGAAAACGTCACTGTTTCTCGTTCTTGTGTCAACAGTGACTATTGAACTGTTGTTATTTTGATGCTTCTACCATAATTATAAGTATTTTGAGCGTTCTATTGCGTTTCAGTCCCCGTCAATACTGGGAAAATCAGATATTTACTGTAATCCAACTATCTGGAATGAATATTAAAGAAAATGTTTTGGATTATGAATTGTAATGATCAACATGAAGTTAAAATATGGCATGGCTTCAGGGGGTAATGCACTCTTTGGGGGATTTATAATTATCGACATATCGATTGCAAAGAAATATTTGATAACTTGAGTACATAGAAGGGACACATGGGTGGAGAGACAATCATTCATACATTCTTATAATTCAACAAAAAAATAAATGTTTCTCTGTGTGGCCATTATATAACGG
Organism: Cryptotermes secundus; assembly: GCF_002891405.2. NCBI lineage: Eukaryota > Metazoa > Arthropoda > Insecta > Blattodea > Kalotermitidae > Cryptotermes > Cryptotermes secundus. The sequence continues at coordinate 413,043 of NW_019739945.1, forward strand.
CTAAACGTAATATAGAGGACCGTAATATTAAATGCACGAAAGTGAGCAAAACAAAAGACAAAGAGATGGCCAGGATACACAGTGTTGGTCGTGTATAAATTGATACAATTATGCTGGTTCAGTAAAAGTGTGGCCTACTTACAGAGGTGGCCAACTTTTAAGGTTCCTCTGCACTTAAAAATTCCAGTTTGGGAGTAAAATGGAGCCGGGATAGCTCAGTAGGCATAGAGAGTGTCTACGGGCTGGACGACCCATGGATCAGAGTTCGAGTCCCGGTAGGCTTATGAATGTTCTCTTCTCCAAGTCGTCCAGACCGCATCTAGGGCCCACCCAGCCTCCTATCCAATGGGTACCGGAGGCTCTTTCCCCGGGGGTAAAGCGACCGGTTCATGAAGCTGACCACTCACCTCCAACTAGTGCCGAGGTCAAGAATATATGGATCTACAGATCCGAACCCCTATACGCCTTCATGGTGTTGTGTTTAATTTGTTAAGCACAGGGACAACTTTACTTATGGTTGTACTGCTGGGGAGGGTGAAACTGATCACTCAAATATACTTTGTGCCATGGTTGAGAATGCGTGGAGTTTCCATCTCCTTCCCACCATACCTCTTCGTAACTTGGTGCTCAGACGACACCCATGATATGATGGGACAATAATAACAGAATCTGTAAGGAAGAGCTTGTTGTATAGTCCTTGGAAATCTTCGGGTATCCCCTGGGGACGTTACAAAGCACACGGAACTCCCAGGGATGTGAACTTGGTGCCTACAGAACGCTTATAAGGAACGTCACTGCTGCGGTATAAATCCCGGCGTCACTAACGGAAGACTTGCGTTTACGGGTGTCAAGAAGAGTTTTCAGAGGCCACCCATGGCAGGACAACAAACACATCCAACTCCTGTGTGTCACATGACTGACACTGGAGTTTTATTTTTCATGCTAATAACTGTCAAAAACCGGGTTTCGAACCCACGATTTGAACTGCCAACCCACATTATTACGGATTATGAATACAAAGTAGAGCCTAGGGTGTTTCCGAAACGCGGACGTCACGTCCAATAATATGGTTTGACATATTAAGGATTTTGAATGACAGGAGCTCTGGATTAAAGCAAAGGTGGGTTCACACCAGCAACTGGACGAGCTGTTCAACAGTGATGTTAAGTATCTGAAGCAGTCTGAAGATGTTTATAAAAATATTGTGACACAGTGGGCCGTTTCTAGGAGACGAATACATAAACATGTTCCAAGCAACTAATGCCTAAAAATAGGGCGTGCATTGATAGGCAATGCATGGATGGACATGCCTGACAACACTATATGGTATCCGCTGCTAAGCAGATATGTGTTTTTTCTGTGTGGTCCGTGCTGTGTCTATATATGGAGCAGTGACCATTCTTCGAGAAGATATACCGTGTGGAGGCGTGGTCGAATACTTACACCATGACCCTGCGAGTCGTAGGATGCGTCGAAAAGGGAAGTTTCACATCTCAGACAAATATGGTTACCCGAGAAAGACTGTGCTGGCAAAGGCCATCAGCATATACAAAAGACAGACTCGTCCTTTCGTCAGAGAGGAGAGTGCCCCATAAAATCAAGACCGTAAGAGTGAAACAGTAATAAATACGTGTATCTGGTCATGAGACCCAGATGAGACTCGACACCGAGACTTACTGACTGACTGACCGTCAGTCGCCATGTGACTTGGACTTGGTTCGAGGAGATTCGTCAGGAAGATCTCGTCTAAGTCAGTCCAATATTTGATGTGTTAGTGTAATAACGAAATGTAGTCGCGACATGGAAATTATCGAATAAATCGAGATATCAAAACCGGAACCGATTATTTACTATCGCTTTACCAAGATACACGTTACTCTGATGTCAGATTCACGGATACCCGGACACGTGACAATATCGTTTTCTCTTACTTGTCTCTTTGCTTTCCGTATACGAAGTCTGCACGCAACGGAAACCTTGCACTTATTTAGCAGTAAATTCACATGACGGATTTTGTTATGTCTTTGAAAGTCAAATACAAATTCATCAAATACGGTAAAACTGCGGTAATCCGAGCTAACATACGCACACCGGCATTTCCAAAAATTACAAATTCAATCTAACCATGTAATTTCCTTTATTCCCTAGCAGTAAAAATGAATTCTCATGAAATATGATGCGTCTTATGACTGAACTCCGCTTCGACTCTTTGGTCAGTCATGCGTTGTACGTGAGTCTTTTTACGGAAAGCTAGGCCCTCCGGTGAGATGACTTCTCTTATGACAATTTTACAATTTTTGCACTTAGTAGCCTCTGCCGCAATCCACGATGTGTCTACTCAGTCACTTTATGACAGATATACTTATCATCTGTGACGTAATTAACATTGACGAACCTGGTGCTGCACAAAACAAACAAACTCCGAAGCCTGTAGTCTGCAAGTGAACTATTCCAACCGAGTGACCGCCGCTTGTCGGCGAAATTAGTGCCAATGTTAGAGGACAGAGGGTGTCAAGTGGTCAGCGTAACGGATCCCCACGGCCGTTAATCTAGACCTTAATTGTTATTTCCTTGAAACAGCACCTCAGTTATCCTGACGAGGCTGAGTGGACACCGCTCCAGACCCACAACTTCTCAGAAAATCTAGTAGCACCGGGAATCGAGCCTGGGACCTCTTGATTTGTAGCATGGAGCTCTGACCACAAGATCACAGAGCCGGTCTGCTGCTACTGCACACCCGCAACGGGTTAATCATTCTACTACCCTTCCTAGTTCCTTTTGAACCAAAAGGGGATGAGATGAGAATCCGTCTTAGAGCTTAACGGGCTTAGCTTAGACAGGGCGGTAAGACTTAATTACTTCGTAGAGACACGCCATAGATACAAACTAATTGATATTTGAGTTATTTCACTCATACTTTACACCAACATTGTCAAAAGAATAAACACTGGGAGAGTTAATTTTAATATTATTACTCTCAAGTATTTTTAATACTTTACTTCACAATTATTCTTATGAATGCCGATCACAAGGGCCGCGCGGTCTGAGACATGAACTGTCTTCGCACGCTTGAACGCTGGGATTGTGGGTTCGAATCCCACTCAAGGTATGTATGTCTGTATCTGTGTGCGTTTATTCTGTGTTTGTGTTTTCCTGTGTGTAGGTCGCAGCCTTACGACAGGCTGATCCCCCGTCCAAGGAGTCCCGCCAACTGTGTACACTCGTTGGATTAAGAAACTGAAAAGGCTGCCAAACCCAACACACGGCTGTCAGTACCTAAGAATATGCAGTGTGGAAAGATAGGATCGTAGTGAATAACGAGTTGGAAAGTGTGTATAATGAAGTTACTTCAACAGCACGATAAAAAGCACTGAAATTCTCAAAAAGTATAATTGATGCTTCTAGCAAACTTCAAAACATGTACCTCAGGAACTTTGTCTCTTGGCCCTACTTGTTCAGTAAAATTGTACTGTATTTTTCTAAAGCCTAAGTCCTGTGTGCCTTACGACGGGCTGATCCCCCGTCAGAGGAGTCCTATCTACTGTGTATAAGATCACGAAACTGAAAAAGAGGCCAAGGTCCACCAAAGGGCTGTACAGCCATGGGGGGGGGGGGGAGTGACAGATTTGTAAAATTCCTGAGCACCTCAGAAGTTCGCGAAGCAGTCAGTATGGTAACAATGATGGCAGTGAATTACGTGCGAAGGTGCATGTAGATTTCCTCCAATGCCCAGTTAAAGACTTTCAGACGCAGTTAAGCGCCACATACGCACAAGCTGATAAAGCCAAACTCTTTACAATACAAAGAAAACTTGTATTAGGAATGACATGTTGTGTATCGACCTCTGAATGACGGACATGGCTTTATTCTTGCGTCCATGAGACCTGTTGCGTTCGACTTTGCTCTGTTGTTTGGGTAAACAGGTTTCCGAGAGCAGCTCTTTAACATAGGTCTGATGCAGTTTCATCTCGTTAATTTGAATATTGTTGGAATAGGCGTACTGTTACTGGATGCAACCCAAGGGCACAGTTGGCATAGGAGAATTACATTCCACATGAAAACATGGGCCGCTTCTCTTACAAATATCAGTCATGGGGTCAGTTTTAATGGTACGATATAACGATATATTGCCTTCATGAGAAACTTGACATTTGTTAAATAAATAAAAATTAAGAACACATCTTTTATTTTCCTCTTGTCACTTTTATTTCACTAATTCATTTATGCTTATTGTATCCCTACACCCAAGCCAGCTGAATCAGCGGTGAAACTTCAGACATATATTCGGGAATATTAGGTTCAAATCCGGGTGGAACGTCGATTATCCTAAGGTTTCATGGTTTTATTTAGTCCCTTCAGGCAATTGCTGGGATAGTACCTTAATATAAATTCATGATCACTTCCTTCCAAATTCTATGCAATTCGTTATTCTCTATCAGCAAATAATTTGACGTTATGTAGTCATATTTAAATAAACTACATATAAAAATAAGTAATGGAATGGAATAACAAGTGTTCTGGTTTAGTCAAGTGCGCAGGAAACATTTCTCTCCACCGAAACATGCAGAACAGCTCTGCGGCCCATCTAACCACCCATACACTGGATAATCTTTGCGGTGAGGAGGCTACAATTTCTTGTTCATACTGTGACGAGGGTAACAGTGTGTTTGTTTCGGCCCTACTCTTGCAGAAGTTACAGTTATTTTAGACGAAGTCTAATACGTCTCCAAACGATCTGTACACTTCATTTTAAATGCTATTCTGTAAGTGAATATTTAACATATATGATTGATATGAATGAGTTCTACATGCAACGGGGTATGTGACTGACACGGACAGCAAGAGCCCTCCAGTTAACACAATAATATTGTCAGTCACTTATAATAATGATTTCTGGATTAGATGACTGGGTTTAGTGGCATATTTTAGAAATTACATACACTTACAGCAGCTCACACACTGAATTCCTGTCGGACGAGACTCACTGAAGAATCTCCCACTGCTTGAATTTGTCTAAGTCTTAATATAATTATGACTTAATATACTTAAGACTAAATAAGACTTAATATATTAGATTTTTAACAGAGGCCCATGGTGTTGCAATTAATAAATTGTGTAATGGTGCCTCGTCTTACGAAGAATTGTCCGTATTGCATGGAAAGCAAACAACGACTGAATTATTATTGTTATTATTGTTAATGGAGGAATGGTGATGTTTCTAATCTTCGTCATCTGCGGGTTGTGGTAGGTCAGACGGCCACTGGCACCTCAATCTTCTTCTTACATTTGGTGGGTTGCTGATTTCTACAATTAGTCTCTTATTGTTTCCGAGTATGCTTTGATAGTAATGTTGATAATATATGAATTTCTTCTAAGACAAATGGGATTTGCAGATCATTGTGGATTGTAAATTTGGGGACATACCAAGGTGCTTTAGTTACTGAGCGCAAGAATTTGGATTCAATTCTTTGAATTATTTTTGTGTTTGATAGCTTTGTACAGCCCCACAGCTGTATACCATATGTCCATGTGGGTTTTTTTATATACTTATATAATAGAAGTTTGTTTTCTATGGAAGCTTGGATTTACGGCCCGAAAGCCAGAACATTTCTCGTAGTTTTAAATTTAATTTCTGACGCTTCGTTTTGACGTGTTTCTGCCATATCAGTTTTTAGTCGAGGTATAATCTCAAGTATTTTACCTGTTTTGAACCGATATTTGCATATTATTGATGGTAACTTGCGGGCAAGTTATGCGTTTCGTGGCGAATGTAACTTGCACTGATTTTGTCTGGTTTATTTCGATTTCCCATTTGCTGTACCATTGCTGGAGGAGATTTAGTTGATGTCGAAGATGTTGTGATGCTACAACTGGATCAGTATTTGTTGCTAGCAGGGCTGTGTCATCCGCGAAGTTTGCGATTGTAGTGCTCTTTGTCATGGGCAAGTCTGCAGCATAGCTTAAATACAGCAGCTGTTCGGTAAACACGCATCAACAGCTGAGACTGTGTGGATTTAACTTGTGATTTGAAAACTTTATGTGTGCTATAGTGCCGCCGTATTGGGAGTGTGTGCTTTAGGGAGACATTCATAGTTCCTGTTTTATAAATCGGTGAAGACTAGTGCAGATAGACTGAGGAGACTAGCGTGGAGTGTTATGTAGACTGAAAGTCAGTAAAAATGTTATAATTATTCTTAGTTACGACCTGTAAATATCCAATAAATCCAGTTACCAATGCGAACCCCCACTTTAGTCACTGATACATGTGACAAAATGAACCGGTAATTTAAAAATTATATACTCCTGACTTATGGGTGTGAAACTTGGTCTCTTGACATTCAGGGAGGAACATGATTAAGGGTGTTTGAGAACAGGGTGTTGAGGAGAATATTTGAACCGAAAAGAGATTAAGTGACAGGAGGTTGGAGAAAGTGCATAACGAGGAGCTTCATAACTTGTACTCTTCTCCAAGTATAATTAGAATGGTCAGGTCAAGGAGGATTGGGTGGGCAGGTCATGTAGCTCGAATGAGGGAGAGGAGGAATGCATATAGGATGTTGGTGGAAAAGAAGAAGGAAAGAGACCACTGGGAAAAACAAGGCGTAGGTGGGTGGACAATATTAAAATGGATCTTATAGAGGTAGAATGATATGGTATAGATTGTATTGATCTGGCTCAGGAAAAGAACCAGTGGAGGGCTCATGTGAACACGGCAATGAATCTTCAGGCTCCATAAAATGCTGGGAAGTTCTTGAGTAGCTGCAGATTTGGCATCTTTTCAAGAACGGCTCAGCTCCATAAATAAATATGTAAGATGGAAACACAATTACTTAAATTGGAAGTAAACTATCAAAAATGAATTATCATTGATTAAAGTTTTAATCTTTATTAAAAAAATAAAAAACATTATATAATTATGTTACTACTTACTTTAATGAGATTGTTAAGATTGTCGGCCCTTACAGAGTTCCTGGATAACTGCTTCAATATTGGTCATCTTCAGTCGAAGATCGGCACTCACACTAAGAGGATTTCTGTATTTTGTTTTTATTTGAAGATGCAATGAAAATCCTTTCTCCCAAAGATGGGTTGTTGACAACTGCATGACCATTTTCAATGCTTCTTCAAATAATTCGGGAAATTCACTTCTCACTGAAGGCGAGATCCGAAATCAGACCATACCATGATCACGGCATTGCATTTTAAGCCCACTGTCACTTTTTTCAATAATGAAAGGGCGTTCTCGTGATTGTAAGCCTGAAATGGATCGCGAACCCACAGAAATTTCTCATAAAAGTTATTCGGAATATATGTTTCAAATTTCTGTTTCAGCGGTATCGAGGTGGTCACAAACCATTTCCAGAAACTCAGAATCAACAGAAATATCACTTTCCACTAAAAAGAATTCCAATGTTGGAAAAGTCGCAAATTGTCTTTCTTTTACACAACTAATCCATAACACAAGTTTTTCCTGGAATGCCTTTATTTTGTCCTAGGCATCAAGAACAGTTAAAGAATTTCCCTGAAGGGAGAGATTTAGTTCATTTAATTTAGAAAAAATGTGCGAAAGTTAGGATAGTGCTAATAACCATGCTTCGTCAGCAAGGAGCGATGCAAATCGGAATTATGTTCATTTACAAACAATAAAACTTCGTGCCTTAATTGATATAACCTTGCCGGTATTTTGCCCCTGGAAAGCCAGCGAATAAGCGGTCACGGTAGCCGAGCGGTCTAAGATATGCACTGTCTTCGCTCGCTCGGAAGCCGGGATCGTGGGTTCGAATCCCACTCAGGGCATGGATGTTTGTGTGCGGTTTTCTTTGTTTGTGTACAGGTAGAGGCCTTGCGACGAGCTGATCACTCGCCCAAGGAGTCCTACCGAATGTGTAAGATCTAGAAAAACCGAAGTGAACGGAGTTTATGGAGGTAGGCCTAGGCCCACTGGGACTGTAGTGCCAAGGAAAAAAAGCCAGCTAATTTCAGAATGAAGCAAAAGTTGTGTATATTCACTGCCCATTTCATCGCAGAGTGCGGAAAATAATCTGTTATTTATCGGTCTAGACTAAATAACATGAACTAGCTTTACAGCGTTGGTTAGCACAGTTTTAAATTCCGTTGGCATTCCTTTGGAGACCAAAGCTTCCCTTTGTGCCCAATTCATATCCGGAGCTGCTTCCTTGACCTTAGAAACAACCTCACTAGGCCTGCCTGTAGAGTGGCAAGCTCTATCCGAACAGAAGCCCACACATTTTTCCCAGAAACAACCCCACTAGGCCTGCCTGTAGAGTGGCAAGCTCTATCCGAACAGCAGCCCAAACATTTTTCCCAGAAACAACCCCACTATGCCTGCCTGTAAGGGCGCGAGCCCCATCCGAACAGAAGCCCACACATTTTTCCCAGAAACAACCCCACTATGCCTGCCTGTAAGGGCGCGAGCCCCATCCGAACAGAAGCCCACACATTTTTCCCACTGGATCCCTTTGCCTCTTATGTAATTATTGAGAGATTGAAATGTATCTTCTCCAGTTGTTCGGGTTGACAAAGTTCTACAAAGCAGAATATCTTCATGGATGTTATCATGCGCATATCTTACGTAGCAGATTAACTGCGCATCATTTGCAACATCAGCAGTCTCGCCTATTTGTAACGCATAATATGGGCTCCTCATAACTCTTTGGATTATCTGAGATTCTGAGTCTCCTGCCGTAACGTTAATTCTGCGACCGACCGTATCATTTGAAAGAGGAATCCAATTTACACCACTACAGGCTGATCGAAAACACTTTTTGGTGTGACTGCTACTGCCATAGTAAAGTTATTATCGTAACCAGTACAGGCTGAATCACAAAACGTGCTATGGTCCAACTGCTACTATAACGACACTACAGGGTGATCCAAAATAATTTTTTTGGTTTGACTGCTACTGTGACGGTAACGTTATTATTGTAACTATTACAAGCTGTTTCACAAAATTTTTCATGGTCAAACTTTCAATATGACGACTATGTGAATGCCGCTAGAAATTCCGTTTGTTTAAAAAATGTTTTATAGCCTGAGTGCTACTACGGCGATAATATGATGATCGTAACACGTATAGGCTGCTTCATAATAATTTTAATCAAACATTAAACATAAAGTAAGAGGCAAAAACACTACGAAACTTGGTTACTTCGACTCCGGTTTCTGCTCCCAGCCAAGCAGGTTAGCTTAGGTTGACTTTGAATCAGAAGACACCGAGTTCGAATTTGGAGAGAGCACAATTTTTAAGCTCAGCTCTACCCCAACCCATGAAGATCAGTTTTAGTGTCGTGTCTAGAAAGAGACGTCTCCATTCTCCGCTCCCTCTACGTCACAGCTCTGCCACTCAAGCGGTTACTGGAACAACCTCAAACTCATGCCGCTTTATCAGGTTCTGACGTAGACATATGCACGCTGAGGGCAGCATCTGCCACGTGTCGGGTAATACGGCGGCCCGGCGCTTGCGGCTGATAGATACGGCCCCACGCGGAGCCCTCGACTGCCCTCAGGACGCGGCAGTCCTCACGAAGGGGAACTGTTGCCACGGGATTTATTCTTACCCACAATTCATCTCAGGGACTCTTATTCGTGTTTGTAAACATCGAGACGCCTACGAAGGCGAATGAAGTGAGGACAATGGCCAGGAAGAGAGACAGGCGTGGAGTGGTAAACTTTGATGTTCCACTGGAGTTTGATACGTCTGATTTTGCAGATGTATTTTTATTTTTCGGCAAAATGAACAATATCAAATATATATATATCTAATGTAAATATGCGTGTGGAACTGTTGAATTATGGATTGGAAAGAAAAAAAATAACATTCAGGCACGTGACTAAACTACTAGGTTCCGAAGTGTTCTAAAGATGGTGTATAACACTCAGAATTACTGTTTCTGTTTACTTTATCTAACATCCGGTTTTCTAGGGGCACGCGGTAGCGTAGTGGTTGAGGGGCTACAAGCCGGAAGGCCGCGGGTTCAAGTCCCGGTTTAGGCCCTGGGGTTTACTCAGCCTGTAACAGAAATGAGTACCAGGAATTAATTAAATAATTTTCCTGGGGAGTAAAGCGCGGTCGGCGAGTAAGTCTGACAACCTTGCCGCCATCTTTGAGCCGATTGTCTAGATAATGTGGGACCCTCAACGTCTCACAACCCTATGGGCCTCCACAGGGATAGCTTTACTTTTACTTCCGGTTTTCTAGGAAATATAAAATACGATGTTTCGGAAACTGGATCTGTTTCCGTCCTCAAATGAGATGGAAGACATTTATGTGTTGGGTCTCTTTGAAACAGCCCCAGTGGTTGAGGTTAGCTCTTTCTAAGGGACTCAACTGAGTAGGAGTCTTCAACCTCCACTTGAGGACGGGAAATATATCCCCTTTCCGAAACGTCGTATTGTCTCTTTTCTAGAATACCGGACGATGGGAAACGTCCAAAAACAGTAATTACGAGTAAGCTGGTCTTTACTTAGATGAATATGAACTAATGCTTCAGTGGGAATACACAGTTGAATGGGCATTTTCAGCACTTATTTGGATCAGATATTGGACAGGAAACAGAAGAATAATTTCATTAATTCGAGTAAACCAGTGTTTGCGGCCGCGCCATAGCTCAAGCGGTTAGTCGCTGGCTTCCCACAGCGGCGGTCCGGGTTCAAACCCAGGTCTGTTCAAGTGAGATTTGCGGTGGACAAAGTGGCAATGGGGTAGGTTTTCTCCGAGTACCTCAGTTTCCCTTACCAATCTTCATTCCACCAAATTCTCCATCATCATAATCACCCGAGGCAGGTACAATAGGCCAATTAGTGGCCGACGTGCCGAGTGAACCCAACTGGATTCCACCCCCCACTATGCGAATTAAAAAAAAACAAATACAGTGATTATTAAAAGACGGATAAATTTCGATCATGAACAACCGTCATCAGGGTGGGGATACCGGATACTAAAAGAAACTTTAGAATCTTTACGCATGAATAAATGACTCAAAATTTTGAAGTAAGAAAATTCTTATGAAAATTAAAACTAATATTATATAAAAAATAATTTAAGTGAACCTATGTTAAATGAAACTTTCCTGATGATTGACGTGTCGTACTATATTCAGTGTCGTCGGTTCAGGCGCGCTTTGTGTTTAAACAGGCTAAGCTAATAAATTACACTCAGGTGATGGCTTCACATCTTATTTCCAAAGGAATATTTTTGTGGACCTAAAATATCTCCTCGTCATGTCACTAACACAACTTAAAATACTTTATGCGCTCGACTGACTGAAAATGACAAAAATATTCTTGGATGATCAGGTGCATCAATTTGAGCCTGAGTTTAAAGTTTCGGACACATTTTCTATCTCCATCATCAAAAAATGAACTGATTCAACTGGTCGTCCGGCAAGCTCTTAATCATTCACTATTTTATTTTATTTTATTTTATTAAATTTTATTTTGCTTTTTATGAAACAACTCCTCTGGCCGTTGCCGAGGAGGAAATATCTGTGTAGGCAGGTTACTTGGGGCCTCCTCGAAGCGAGACAAGACCTACAGAGGGCAGAACAAATTGCCAACTACAAGCGACCGTTCGAGCGGTAGGACCGTACTGCGCGTTTTACATAAAGTAACGTAACTTTATCCCTATTCTTAATTAAGTGCCAGGCCATGAAGAAGTACGGTGGAGTGAAGGTACGGCTCCAGACATTCGTGATCTCAACACTGGTCAGCTTCGCTGTGCGGCAGTTAACCCAAGGGGAAATGGCTCCGTTAACCACAGAACAAGGAGCCGGGATTCAGTTGGTGCTGTGACGGACCACTGTCTAGAGAAACAGGGTTCGATTTCCAGCAGAGACAAGAAATTTTGTCTACTTCACAGTGTCTACATCAGCACGTGGCGCACCCAACCTCCTCTTCAATGGGCACCAGGAGCTCTTTCCCCGGGGGGTAAAGCGGCCGGGGAGTGAAGCTGAGCACTCACCTCCAACTAGTGCCGAAGTCAATAAAATATGAATGTGCACATCCACTCCCCCACACATCTTCATGGCATAGTGCTTAATTAGTTAAGCACGGGAACAATTTTACCTTTATTATCCACGACTTTAAGCAAAAACATGCCGCTGAGAACCTCAACAGGGCTAACAGCTTTACGCTACACAGACATCGCTGTGAGGACCTCAATAACAGCACAAGGATTCCTCTCCCTTCAGGGAACTGAACACTGCTCCTTCATTAACCCCAATAACTGTGAGGTCTTCTTGATACTGCCTCAGGCCTGCCTGAAGATTTCTTATAACCTTACAGTTTCAGGGTTGTTTTCTGTTGTTCCGCGAAGCACCCAGCAGGAAGAAGACATGACCCATGTCCCGACGTCATACACACACTTACATAATAAAAACATTGTAGTTCGAGCGCTCATGTTGGTATCCCTGGCCAAGTGTGGGGAATTCTCATCTCGGCCTCCACGTCGCTTTGCGAAAAATGCAATGTAAACCTGGACGGTGTCAAGGTAAGAGTGACTTATGTAACAAAGAACAGGCGAAATTCGAGTCTCTAAAGAAGAAAGTATGTGCGCCTTCAGTTACGAGACCTAAATTATAAGAAAAATATAAAGATGATATATCAGTTGCTGGGGGGCACGCGGTAGCATAGTTGATTGAGGCACTATGCTACAAGCCGGAAGGTCGCGGGTTAAGTCCCGATCAGGTCATTGGATTTTTTCAATTGATCTAATCCTTCCAGCCGCACTATGGCCCTGGGGTCGAGTCGTCCTCTTAACAGAAATGAGTACCAGGAATATTCTTGGGGATAAAAAGCGGCCGGGGCATAAGGCTGAAAATCTCGTCGCCATCTATGAACACATTGTCCAGAAAATGTGGGAACCTCAACATCTCACAAACCTATGGGCCTTCACGGCCTGTTACAGGGATACCTTTACCCTACTTTACTTTTATCAGTTTCTGAGATTTGAAATATACCCATATTCAAGCACGCTACTTGAATTGCTTCCTCCAATTTGTACCAATTCTGAATTAATTTTAAAAGTAACACACACTCCAGAAACCTATGTGGAAGGAAAACTGGCCTATCGTAAGACGCATAATTACCCGGAACAAAGCAAAACAAAACGCTCAGATGTTAAGTTCATGATCAGAGCAGAATTGGAACCTAGTAAGCAACTTGAATCCAAACCAGAACAGTCCGTCCCATTCCTATATTCTATCCTGGCGTTTTTAATCCTACAAGTGCCCAGCTTCGAAAATGTCGACTTTTACAAAATTGTTATATGACAGCATGTGACATCTTTCGGCATGTCATCTGAACTACGAACATACGTTATAAGTTCTTTTCCGGTGTTATCGACTGGCTATCCGTGCATTTTGTGGCGTGTCTAACGTGATGATAGAAATTAAAACTACATTTTCAGGATTAAGGAAACTCATATGACATAATGTTGAATGATTTGGATAATTATGGTGCAACAACTGCCTTCTAAAAGAAGTTATTGAAGGAAAGATAGAGGGGCGGATAGAAGTGACCAGAAGACGAGGAAGAAGACGTAAGAAGATGCTGGATGACCTTGGGGACAGAAGAGGATATTTTCATTTGAAGGAGAAATCTCTAGATCGCATCAAGTGGAGGAACTGTTTTGGAAGAGACTGTGGACCTGTCGTCTTGACAGATTACTGATGAATGAATGAAATTGGAAATGTGAAGGAAACTGATGGGACCTTATTTAAAGTACTATCCTAAAATCTTCTTGGAGAGGCTGAGGAAACATACGTAAAATTGGAGTCAGGATAGTGGCTCTCGGGACCGCAATTTGAACACGAGAGGAGGAAACAGAAGTTTTGACAACTCGACCGCGAAATATGGTTAGGCCTACTAGATTGTACCGCAAGTCATAATGGAATTTTGGATCCGAAACACTGGGAAAAGGAGATTTTTCCCGACAACACATCGAGTGACGCTCACGCACTGCTATTAAGTGCGAAACGAAATTTGTCCCTTAGTCAACATTACTTCGTGAATTTGCGTCAAATGATGTGTTCCTTTTGTTTGGCACAAAGTTAACAATTAGTTACTAGGCCCTGAAGCAGGGAGAGCTCAGTTGATATAGTGAGAGGCTAAGAATGGAAGGCCGAGGTTAGATTCCAGGCGATGGTAAGAGATATTTTCTTTTCCACAGGGTCGAACCTGACTCTGGGGCCCACCCAGCCTCCTGTCCAACCAATGCCGGGCACTGTTTTCCCGGGGGTAAAGCGACCGGTGCTTGAAGCTGACCACTAACCTCCACCTAGTGCCGAGGTCAAGAATTGTGGAGTTATACCTCCACTCCCCCATATTTTCTCTTCGCATGGTGATTAATTAATTAAGTACAGGGACAGGTCTGACAATAAATTAAGGAGAAACAGGATATTTATGTTCTGAAAGAGATGCCTGGCGCTGATCGCTTGTCGTGCACAAACTGAAAACACCAGAATGGTTTCCGGTCGACTCGTACCATTGTCACTAGTATAGTGTACCTAATTTTGTCCTTAATTGAATACCATAATATTACAGGTAAATAAATTGTACTCATCGCTTGCTTCACTTTCCCTTGCTTTCGGTAATTTCACATATGACCTTTTATAAACTCACATAGCGTCATAAGAATTCCTACATACAGAAATAACCCTTTACAGACACAATTGCTCGCAATTACTATATAAACGCGGTTCGTACCTCACAGGAGACACGTCTCCGCTACAAATACAAACTGCTACTTCTGTTTATTGATGAGAACCATACGAAACAAATACATTCAGTGGGCAGAATGAAAAGTTTTAGTATGTTAAAGCAGGCGGCACTGGGATTCAGACGGTTAAACACAGTAGTGGTGAGTCAAGAAGGCGTGATCCTCACGTGGGGAGTTGGGTGTAGTGCTGCTAACTGGTTCAATGAAGGGTCTCGGAGTTCGTGAGTTCAATAGATCCTTGCCAATAGCAAGACTGGAAAGACACTGATCGTTCTGAGCTAACTCAAGAAATGTACCCAATGGAAGGACAGTGATGGCATTCTCTCTTGCTTCACAGCGTTCATCTCCTACTGGAGCAACAACCAGGATGCTTCATTGTCTAGTGTCATCGTCAGGAATCCGTTACAGATGCGGTCGCTGTGTCTAACCCCGTCACACAATTATGTTCTCTTAGTCTCTAAACAATAAGATTCTGCGGGTGTAGTTAAATATTTTAAAATTCGGTATTAGGTGTGCGGTTAGCTCCACGCTCCAGCCGCTTTATCTCTGGAGTAAGAGCCACTGGTAACCATTCTGAAAGAGACTGGTTGGGACACAGAGCCTGTATGGGCGCTGTGGAAAAGAGATAAATCTTTTTCTCCTATCGGGAATCAAACTCAATTGCTCTTTCATTCTTCCCGTAATCGACTCTCTATTTAGACTGAACTATTCGGGCTCCCCATCACACAATAGTAGGTCTGTATGGTACACTTTGTGGGCCCAAAAATTGAACTGTATTCAGGAACATGGCCGGCTAACTTCAGTTACCAAGAATTCGCAATGTACAGTTCTATCTTCTGGGATATAACGCCGCGTAGTACGTTGAAAGTGTACCGACGTTCCGGAGGAAATTTTCGCCTCCATCTTCAGGGCGCGAAAATAAGTCGAACAAGAAACCAACGTGAAAATAGTAACAGCCTTCTTTGCCACTTGCTTTCATGCTCATGTATTGCTCAGCTTGTTCTTCGACCCTGAAGATGGAGGCAATATATTGCTCCGAAATGTCGGTTGACTTTCACCGAACTACACGGCTTTATGTCCCAGAAGACATAACTCTTCAAGTATATCTGCTTCTTGTAACAAGAGTTCTTCAGATAACAAACGTCCTCATCAGGTCGCATGTATGTAAGCTAATGAAGAGCAGTTGGGAGCCGGGATAGCGCAGTCGGTATAGCGATTGGTTACGGGCTGGACGACCGAGGGGTTGGAGCTCGAAACCCAGAAGGGTCAAGAATTTTCTGTTCTTCAGGTCATCCAGACCGGCTCTGGGGTCCACCCAGCCTCTTGTACAATGGGTACCGGGGTCCCTTTCCCGGGAGTAGGGCGACCGTGGCGTGAAGCTGACCATTCACCTCCAACTAGTGCCGAGGTCAAGAAAACGTGGCTCTATACATCCACTTCCCCATACGCCTTCATGACGTAGTACTTAATTAGTTAAGCACAAGGAAAACGTTACCTTTTTGGAACCTGGCATTTCATTTTTCAACTAGGAATAGAATATTAACGGATGTTGAAATGCATTCTTGTATCGTTTTTGTTTGAAACACGTTGAATGTGGAGGGAAATCTGAGAGCCAACTAAGGTATGGCGCCCCCCTTTAAAGCCGCGGGCCCCTCGACCTGCCAGCTCCAAACGTCATGTAAAGTAACGAGTCACAAGATGAATGGGTCACCGCGTAAAGCCAGGTCGCACACTGTTCGAGGCAAGAAGAGGCAGAAGGGCTTTTCCCACGCGGTTACAGAATCTTCTGCTGATCCCCGCCCTGTCTATAAACCATGAGATCATGCTGACGTCATTAAACATTCAATTCCCGTCAATGTACGTTAAAATATTAGAACACTGACGAAGAGTAGCTGACAGTCGCTTAGTTAATAAAGTTTTCACACCTTATGGAACCCGAAGGTTCATTACCGTGTTCACAAGAACCCGCCACTACCAGTAGGGTCACCCATGCCGGAAAGTTCAAAGGGTACAGTCCAAGCTAAGAGATATACCCTGCTCCTACAAATTAGGGGTTGGGCTTGAGGTTAACAACCTCATCCTGTAAAAAGAATTTTGTCCAGAAACCTAACAACCAGCCTCGGGTCATCATGCGTGGATCCATTCCTATGGCAGCAAGCATTGGTTATGGAGACTGGTTGTAGAGGAGGCCAAGGCTCACCCAGGGCTATAGCGCTGAGTGGTAGGTAGAACAAACAAACTCCGTGGTTTTATTCCGCAAGCGAATTATACCGACCGAGCGATCGCTGCTTGTCGGCGAAGTTAGTGCCAACTTTAGCGGATAGAGGGTGTCACGTGGTCAGTTAAATGAATTCCCACGGCCGTTAATCTCGGTTTTCTAGATCTGAGCTTCTATATCCTTGAAATGGCTCAATTATCCCCACGAGGCTGCGTGGACCCCGTTCCAGACCCACTACTTCTCAGAAAATCTAGTAGACCAGAGAATCGAACCGAGCCTCTGGATCTGTAGCTATGAACTCTGACCACAGACAATTTAATGACTCCTTCAGTAACTCAAGATTACAGCGTAGAATCATTGGATCATACCGAACGATGAATTGATTAGAATGTGGAAGGAAGCGGCCGTGGCCTAATTTAAAGGATATATCGGAATTTGCCTGGGGGAACCGAGAGGTCTATGAAGACCCTCAAACAGAAGAGTCGGTGTCCCGCTCTAGAGCCCCAAAGAAGTCAAACACTTTACGGCTTGCATCAAGTAGCTCCAGGTCTCTTCAGTCACAAGAATCATCAAAGCTCTGTGAAGGTGGGGAAAAACGTAAAGGGAAAAGATGCAGTTCCACTAATCATGTATTGAGTGTAGGAGATAAACAAAGAATATGACCATCTCGATGTTTCATCACCACATTTTGTTTCTGCTATGTTTTGAATCACGACTGTAAGCCTGACCTTCAAGCTTCATGACCTTTCTGTTGCGTTCCATTTCTCAATACATTTCGATGGATATTCCCCAAACCAAGACATCTGGCAACCACTTCGCAGAAACAAGTCCTGACGCATGTAACCGCATACACAAATTCGTATTTTATTTCGACGAGATCATCTCTGAGGGGACGTCATGAGATGTTACGGAAGTCGTCAACAGCGTCTCCTGTACGGGACTCAAGGGATCGCCGTTCATAGGTTGCGCAATTTTATAGCAAATTTCCAGAAGTTGGAATCATATTGTAGCCTCCAGAGCCGTTGCTACGCAACGACAAAGATATAGGCGGATATACCAGGATCGTTTCTAGGCAACGGCTCGGGAAACACGTTCCCGTTGCTAGGCAGCAGATTCTTAAGAATGAAATAATTTGACTACAACAGTGTAAGAGCTGTGTTTTCTACGTGGTCTGTGCAGGGATTATAAGATTATAAGCAAGGGACAAGGTCATTTTATAGAGTTTGACGTGAATCAAACCTGTGTGGAGGCGGGATCGAATATCTCCACCGTGACCCTGCGAGTCGTGGGTGGCGACGAAAAGGGAAGCCTCAAATCTCAAATACGGTCACGAGTAACAAGGGACTCGGACCTGGGAGAGACTGCGCTGGCAAGGGCCAGCAGCATATACAAAAGAGAGACCCGTCCTCTCGTTAGAGAGGACGCCCCACAAAATCAAGACCGTAACTGTAAAACAGTAGTAAATATCTGGTCACGAGCCCCAGACACCAATACTTACTGACAGTCGCAATGTGACTTTGACTTTGACTCTATAGTGAGTTCTGTACTGGAGACTGTGAAGAGAGTATTTGTGCCAGATACATAATGGCTATTGTTGGAGCCTTTGCCAGGAAACGTCTAGTAACAGACTGAGAACACTGGACCTTGTGTTCTAGTAAACTGTGATAATCTTATATTTATTTGTGGTTACGACCTGTAAGTTGTCATTAAATCCACCCACCAAACCAAACCCCGTCTATAGCCACACACACTAGTGAAGATATGTACGAGTATATCTGAAAATAATGTTAAAGCTGATGAGGCGCACCCTCAATATTCTTGTGCAGGGTGTAATTAAATTCGCCGATTTCTTATTTTACGGCACTATATCAACAGCTGATGTTACGTGCCATTAAACGAGAGCATGCCCATGTGATGAAGGATTCCTGCATATATTAGCCTGGAAGGATGTAGCGATGGGGCAATACTCAAGGCCGAGATGCGAACCGAAGTGGCGCAAATGCGAGGCATGTGTGTCAAAGTGTACAGCTTATCTTAGGATAGACGAAACCCCTGAACCTGCTCACGGTAGCTGTTCAGGTAAGGACTGAACCGTAAACTCCCGAAAGAGAGGAAGGCGCGTCGTTGGTGACATAATCCTTTGAATGCATTATCATCTTTACAGACAAGCCTTCTTCAGAATTAGTACTTATTGATGTAACACCGTGTAATCTGGTAGTACTTCAACTATACCTACTTTCATATCAACATGCCGTCTTCATGTGCAGTGTAGCAGAGTGGGCCAGACGTGGGAAGGGATGATAGGAGGAGCCTGGGACGGAAGGACTGGGCACTGCGACAGGAAGGAGAGCACAAAAGTGAAAGAATCTACCACTTTCTCGACCTTCAGCTTACTCTTCAATCCTGAAGACGGGGCAGAACGTTCCTCCAAAAAGTCCGTAAATATCTACCAGTTCACAGAGTTCACGTCACTTCATAGCCGTCGCCGTGAGAAGGTGTAAGCTCAAATGTCTACTAAGAAACAGCGTGTATCAAGACTTCTGGGATATATGGCCAGCCGACGTTTCGAAGGAACTTGTCGCCCCAATTTTCATGGTAGAAGAATAAGCTAAGTAAGAAACTGCATCTAGCTCGTTTCTTGTTCGTCTTATTCTTCGACCCTGAATACGGATCTCACGTGTTCCTCCGAAACGTCGGTTAACTTTCAACGGACTGCACGGCCTTATATCCTGAAAGATACAACGCTTCATAACCACCTCTGTGAGAAGCTCAAATCCTACAGTCAGGAATATGTTACGTTTTTACGTCCAATTTCCGTTAATTCATAATTTATATCGTAAGTGTGAAGGTAAAAAATATTAATTTGTCCCTGTGCTTAACTAATTAAGCACTACATCATGACGGCGTATGGTGGAGTTGATGTATAGAACCATATTTTCTTGACATCAACACTAGCTGAAGGTGAGTGGTCAGCTTCAAGCCCCTGCCGCTTTACCCCTGGGAAAGAGGCTCCGGAGCCCATTCGATGGGGTGTTCGGTGGGCCCCAGAGCCGGTCTCGAAGACATGGAGAAGAGAAAATTCTTGACCCTATTGGGATTCGAACCCCTAGGTCGTCCATCCCGTGGCCAGTCGCTATAGGAACTGCACTTTCCCTGCTCCTTCACTTAACGCCATTTATCTCCTCAGCACTAGGAAGGACACGGCCCGGCACCACACGAAACATTCAACTGTCTCCTAAATTTGCGTTCGAGCAGACCTCGGCAAAGAAATACTCGCAGTTGCATGCGAGAGCAGAGCCGGGAGGGAATGCTACAGCTGGAACAATCAATAATAAATCTATACCACATAACTGTGTTGGGAGGGTGTGTTCAATTCCGTTGCTAAGACACCATTATAACTTCACTACCAACAAAGTCATTGAGCACACAACGCTAGAAGCGAGTTGCTGTGAATCTGACAGAAATGAAAACAGAACAAGCAAAAGAGGCCTAAGGTAAAAGATTTCTTTTGTGTCACGTTTATGCACTGACCGACTGTCTATGTTATTGTGGCCATTAAATGCTATATCTTTAATAAGTAAACCGGAAAGATCTCAGAATTGTTTAAGTAGCTCAAAATCTCTGTCTGAAGGAGCCGAGATTAACACGAAAATCTGTTTTAAATATTCCTTAGCAGGTGGACGGAATTGTCTATAAGCCACATTGAAGTGTATTGTTTCGGAACTAAACTGTATAATTACATACAAAGGAAATTTCACGCGAAATTTTCCAGGATATTTCCGTACTTGTGAATCATATATAATAATTACATTCAGTGACCTAACTAAGTGCGGGGAATGCTTGCTTCCGCTTAATTCAGAATTTTATGATTCATTTTCTGCCATCTGGAAACGTAAAAATGAAATTACACACAAGCATAATTTTTCTGTAGTTTCGTATGTGTGTGAATCTTGGTTTCTTGCCCTAATGAAGGGCATTTATTTAGGAATAGAGTTCTGGACAAGTAAGAGGTAGTAAGGGAGGAATGGAAAAAATTACAATACAAGGATCTTCATGATCTATACTCCTTTCCATACATAATGAAGGAATACGAAATGGGCGAGGATTGTAGAACGCATGAGAAAGAAAACAAGTGAATACAAAATTGTATTCGGAAATCCTTAATGAGAGATAACTTTGAATAGGTAGGCGTAGATAGTATTAAAAACAAGCTATGATAACTTTAATGTGGTTCAAGAAAGAGTCCTGTGGAAGGAAGTTGTGCAGACGGCAGTTCCATGGAGTTAAGCGTAGTCATACACAGAAATTCATTTGTGCAGAAAAATAAGGGCAGAAAAAGATAAAAATAAAGTGCCTGGGGAATGTGTTCTGAAAGAAGACGAAACTGTTACTTATTGCGTGTACTGTGAGTTCCACAATGCACAAATTCTGAAGTTTTGTAGTCTTATCTTAGAGCAAAACTTAAGAGGTAAAATCATCCCTGTGCTTAACTAATTAAGCACTACGCCATGAAGGCGTATGAGGGAGTGGATGTATAGATCCACATTTTCTTGACCTCGGCACTAGATGGAGGCGAGTGGTCAGCTTCACGCCCCAGAAGCTTTACACCCGGGTAAAGAGCCCTATATTGGCCCATTGGATAGGAGATTGGCTGGACCCCATAACCGGTCTGGACGACGTGGAGAAGAGAAGATTCTTGACCCTATCGGGACTCGAACTCCGACCCCTCGGTCGTCCAGCCGTAGCCAGTCGCTATACCGACTACGCTATTCCTGCTCCCGGGGGTGTGGTACGCACTGGAATTTTCTGGCACAAAATAAGGATAAGTAGAGGGCTTTCTTGAACACAGACATGAACTTACGGGCTCTATAAAATGTTAGGAAAATACTAAGTATGTGAGTCACCCTCGGATTCTCAAGAAGGACTCAACTCCTTGGAATTAGTCAGTTAGTTAGATCCTTAGTCGCAGACCGATTGGTTTCCGGCAAGACCGTATAATGAGATTGATTAGGATTCCTTGGATGGAGAACAAGGACATCTGAAGTCCTTGGTCATTACAGGACAACAGAGAATCCATCCTTACACTAAGATGTGCTCGAACCGGCGTTCCCAGACCACGCGGCAGTGTAATGTTTTGTAATGTTGGACACCATGATTGTACACAGGATGTTCAGAAAGAGATACCAAACTCTCTAATACCTGCAAGACAGCGTCCCGTTAGTGCAAGACCGTCCAGCGGAAACGTACGTCATGTGACCTGTCGATAGACGAACATCTGACTCGAGATCATCCCCGGATACAAAGCCTGACGGAGTCGTGCCACTCGCGTTGAATATACAGCAGCCATGCAAAGTTTGGAGATCGGAAGACGCTTACGTGAGCATGGTGACATAAATAGGAACCTGTTTTATCTCGTATTCAACCGTGTTTATAAAGTCAGTGATGTCGGTTCTTGTGGAGACAGTTGAAAGCACTTGGTACAACACGTGGAGAACAACAGCGAGCTTATGCTTCTAATGATCTATTCTTGAAATTCTGTTTCAACGGGAAGACCTTATGTACTGTTGCAAAGAAGCTGATATGCTTCTTCGCAACAGTACAAATATTATGTTTATAGACATTATCCATCTTTCTGTCTTTATCTAAAAACTGTCCTGTTTATTTTTCAAAACATAAAGTTTCGGAGACTGGATTCTGTCTCCTTCTTCAAGTAAAACCTACTCAGTTGGGCCCAGTCGATAGAGCTAATCCCTATCTCCGGACACCTGTTCCAGCTCCAAGATGCGGTACATAAGCCAAACAAAACACAATATTTCGGAGACTGGGCTCTGTCTCCGTCTTCAGGTAACACCTACTCAGTTGGGCCTAGTCGTTAGAGCTAGTCCCTATCTCCGGACACATGTGCCAGCTCCAAGACGGGGTACATAAGCCAAATACAACACAACGTTTCGGGTATTTGATTCTGTCTCGGAAACGCTGTGTTTTGAAAAATAGACAAGACCATGTTTTTAGATAAAGACAGGACGATGGATAATGTCCAGAAACATAATATTTGTATTGATGTAACATCGCCACAAATTTCAGATCTTATTCTTTGAACATTATTTAACGTGCTGCTTATGTATGATTTCTTACCGTCACCCAAGTCAGTCAAGGACATGGGGACCTTAAGATTTGATATAAACGCAATGCCACTGGAGGTCACTTCATTTTGGTACTTTCTAACGCCCTGTTATCAGCAATGCTATCTTGCAAACCTAGGACACTCTGACAGATTTTCTTTTGCTCCTGCGCCATCTAGGACTGATGATAAGAATGCGTGGGGACAAATAGACTCCTTCACAATCCTATGTACCCTTTGTCACGTTTTTAGATATGACGTCATTCAGCGATCACGTCAGATTAAGCACAGATCTTGTAACTTGTATTCGGGATGTATGTGGGTTTGAATGTCTTCAGTGACACATGCTTTAAATTTTCATCTCTTTAATTCGGTTCGGTTTTCAAAATTCTCTAACCATCTTAACGGCTTAGTAGAGAAAGTGTCCTTGAAATCAAAGTAAAGTAAGAAGAAATTAAATTGTCTCTGTGCTTAACTAATTGAGCACTACGACATGAAGACGTATGGGGTAGTGGAATATAGATCCACATTTTCTTGACCTCAGCACTAGATGGAGGTGAGTGGTCAACTTCACGCCCCGGTCGTTTTGCCCCCGGAGAAAGAGCTCTCGTTACCCATTGGATAGGAGGTCGGGTGAACCACAGAGCCGGTCTGGGAATTGTGGAGAAGACACAATTCTTGACTTTACCAGGACTCGAACTCCGTCCCCATGGTCGTCCAACACGTAACCAGTCGCTATACCGACTACGTTGCCCCGGCTCCCGGTTGAAGTGAAATGTAAATTAAAAATATTAGAAAAAATGCAAGTACAACCTAGAATGGAATTGTTTCGAAGATGGCAGTGACTTCCAGCTGTCCCTAACCATGTTTTCAGCACTAAATTAGAAGTTCTGGGAAGATCTTACGGTATCTACCTTCCTTCACACATTATATTTGTTACACGCAACCACGAACCTCCGCTACTACCCCACATTTATGACCGTTAACACACAGAAGAGTACACTACGCACAGGATTTATTGGTAGGTAAGTGTTTATGAAGTGTCTCTGTATGTAAACTCAGGTTCTGTTACTTTCAAAGTACATTCACACGAACTACGAACACACTCCAAATCTCTTCCCCTTCGTCTACACAAACACACATAGAGAAAACCAGGCCCATGAGCTTGCTCAGGTGCCCAACACATTAATCCTTAATGCAACCAATCAAGTCTGTATGACATGGGCAGACATCCCCGAATATAGTTTGTTTTTTACTCTACAACCCTAGAAGCATAAAGAAGAGACGGTGGGTTGAGGGCAGAGGGGAGGGTAATGAAAGAAGCTACATTTTACGGAGGAAGCAGAAAGATTCCCAGACAATGCACCTTCATCAAATTATATGCAAAAGTTTCAGTTCGTGCCTCACAGAAAACACAAAGGAGCTCCAAAGAGGAAGGTGCTATATGACCCACCCTTCCATCAGAGGAGCCGGGATAGCGCAGTCGGTATAGCGACTTGCTACGGACTGGACGTGAGGAGCCGGGATAGCGCAGTCGGTATAGTGACTGGCTAGGGACTGGACGTGAGGAGCCGGGATAGCGCAGTCGGCATAGCGACTTGCTACGGACTGGACGTGAGGAGCCGGGATAGCGTAGTTGGTATAGTGACTGGCTAGGGACTGGACGTGAGGAGCCGGGATAGCGCAGTCGGTATAGTGACTAGCTAGGGACTGGACGTGAGGAGCCGGGATAGCGCAGTCGGTATAGCGACTTGCTACGGACTGGACGTGAGGAGCCGGGATAGCGCAGTCTGTATAGCGAATGGCTACGGACTGGACGACAGAGGAACCGTCGAACTTTCTCTTCTCCGTGCCGTCAAGACTGGGGTCCATCCAACCTCCTATCTAATGAGTAACGGGAGTAAAGGGGCAGGTGAGCGAAACTGACCACTCACGTCCAACTAGTGCCGAGGTCAAGAAAATGTGGATGTATACAACCACTCCCCCTTACGCCTTCATGGCGTTAAGTACACGGACAACTTTACATTTACCCCTCCATTGGGCTTCTAAAAATAAATTTTCAGTCTGAACAAGATTACAACAAAGCATAAACGCGGAAGAAGTTACTGTTTAGCATTTCTGTTTCTGCAGGAAGGAGTCTACAGTGGCGGCACCTCGGTAACGCAAGACGCGACCACGACGCTGGGAAGCGACTGTAACAGCTTTCATGAAGCCTCTTGTTAAACGTAACAAACAAATGTGGAACTGAATGAAGATATTACACGCTGAAAATTTTACTGCGCGCTCGAACTGTAACAGAATAGGACGTACCCGCTCTCAAGAGGTCGGAGAAACAGTGGCACAAGTAGATGCTGTGCAACACTGTGCAATGCACACTTCTTTTTCGAAATTGTTTTCTCAGTTCCTTCACTGAAAGAACCCATTTCTGCAAGAAGAACAGTTCAAATTACACAAAGTTAATAGGATTATATTACATGATAATGAACTGCGTAATTTGTACTCTTCAGTAATATGATTTCTTTTTTCATTGGCACTAGAGCCCCAGTGGGCCTAGGCCTCCCTCCATGAACTTATCCGTTCACTTCCGTTTTTCTAGATCATACACATTCGGTAGGACTCCTTGGGCGGGTGATCAGCTCGTCGCAAGGCCTCTACCTATACACAAACACAGAGAAACGCACACACACAAACTAAACATCCATGTCCTGAGTTGGATTCGAACCCACGGTCCCGGTTTCCAAGCGAGCGAAGACAGTACATGCCTTAGACCGCTCGGCTACCGTGACCTGCTCAGTAATATGATTACCGTGACAAAATCGGGGTAAGTTTACCTGGCATGTAGCACGCATAGGACTTTATTCTCTTTAACATGAAGGGAAGGGGCGAATTAGAGATTTTATGGCTGTGAAAATAAGATTATGTCTTCGTTCTCACACCGTATAATTTTGTACGTGGTTACCGACATTTCATAGGACCTGCTGCTTCCGTTATCAAACTCTTCTAACAAACGTGTAAGAATTTCCGAAAAACCTTCTGGCTCCCCCCCCCTCCCCAGGAGAAATTCTGGAAGTACCCAAGTCGTGTATGCTGCCCCCATCTTCACTTACCAGACGGCAAACTGTCATAACCCATAAAATCACAATATAAAAATTATGAAGAAAATATATCGATTTAAGACAAGTAAACTAATAACAGACTAAACAATGACACATTTTAATGAATTGTACTTAAAATCCAGCGAAAAACTACCATTATTTATTTCTCGTTACAATTTCTAGGGACAAATTATTTAATTATTTCACTGTTACACGTTACAGCCAATGAGGTAAGTTTTAAATCACCACGTATTTCACTGCATGCCCATGTGCCAAGCTCAAGACTGCAATACGTAGGTACCTACAACTATCATTTCTTGCCGTCACCTTGTTGTCCTGTCTTCTGATGCATATTTCTCTATAGCTGATAAATGAACACCCAATTAATGATAACATTTATCCCAAGACATAGCTCAGAAGTACTGAAGCTTGCATTCTTAACCTAACATTGTTAACAAGACCGCACGGCAACTGATTATAGCAGAGGATCTCATATTTTTGGTACTGCAACTTCCTGTAATACCTAATTTTCTTCGACCTTACGTGATGTACAGTTAGAGCAGGAACCTGCACAGCTGTGTAGCCACTCTACGCCTGTAGTGCACTAACAAAAAGTTCCTGTACGATCACGAAATTTGCAGTTGTGCACACTGTTGCAGGTCCCTATCAGGCTGTTCGATGACAGCAGGAATTTAAGTGGTTCATTAAAAGACAAAATCGTTTCTTAACTGAGGAAACATGCTCTACAATGTATTCAATGGCCTAGCATTCAATTTAAGATGATTTATTTCCTTGAGAGTGGACTATGTCAGAAACCCAATTCAATACACATAAACGCTCCTTGTTATAAGATTTTCTTGTTTCTTCATTCAGGTACATGCGGCAGAAAATAGTGTTCATCATTAAACTAAAGTTATTCGGAGTTACTTTTTTAGAAAAGTAACCCTTGAAGGCCCATTAAAACGGTTTATCTTACAACAACAACAATAAAAAAAAAAGGGATAAGCTAATTTACACTTGGAATGAACTTCTGATCTCGCTTGAAATTGCGTATAGCTGTAAATAACCCCCAAAACCTTGTCCAGCCGAAGTTTTTAGCGACAGTATTAAAATCGGAGTATACCCTCGTCATTCTCCTACTAGACCTATATGCTACTTTATTCCATTAATCCTAAATCCATATCCACCAAAACATGCTTGAAAAACGATTCATAATCTCTCAGTATACACTACACACAACGAAAATTCTATGCAGATTCTTATCAGCTGTTCCCACAAAACGACGCCATTATCGCGAGCGTCACTCCACACAGCGGAGAGTGGCGGTACTAACAAACGCGAACAATTGAACGTTGAAAAGCGTGCAGCATGGGTCCGTAATAAAAAATAAAAATAAAAAATGCTACTACGTGTGCTATGAGATAAAACACAATAGAGGATAAGTGGCACATGTTAAAGTTGGCAATTGTTATAAATTTACCAGGATCGATGTTAATTTACAGTAGCAGGTCTAGCAACAGTGCAACCGCTAATGTTTATCACGCGTCACTGATGACAAATGTTGATGGGTGCACCCTGTAATAGTGGGTGATACACACGCTACAATAGACACCATAGACAAACACTGCATCCCACTCTTTCATTCATACCTTCGGAGATGAAAAATAGACAGTGTCAATGGGAGGGGTACAGCAACGAAATTAATTAATGAAACATGAATGATGATTGATGGTAAATCTACTGTTTATATCTAAAAAACATGTTGAATAATAAAAGAATTAGCGAGGAAAAAACCGGCCTCGCCAGTTGAACAAATTCTGCTGTTATCGGAGATGATTTCTGAGACCGTATCAAGCCTAATGAGGATCCTAGTGTTTATACAAACGCGATAATCCGTTGTGTGCGTGCGCACTCCGGGCAGCTCTTTATATAATACTCCCACACAGGACATGACTCCAGCAATGCCTAGAACAGCTACAGGAGAAACGATAATCCCAATTGTTTGACAACGACTTGGTTAGATGTGCGTTCTATAGAAAGACAGTAACATTTTGACCGTTGTGTAAATGTAAGAACAGTACTCAGTTTGCTGGTTTCCACATTAGTAGACCCACTTGCAACAAAAGACTTTAAAACAACGCACATGTTCTCTTCTTCGTGCTTTTATTCTTGTGAGGAGCCTCGATAGCTCACTTACTGTAGTGACTGTGTCATAGACTTGAAGAAGGGGCAATTTGAGTTCGATTCTCGTCGGAGGCAAGAGAACTTTGTTTCGTCCGCCAAGCTCAGACCGTCTCTAGAGTCCACATATCAAAGTAATGTGACCTGGACGTGAAGCTGATACCTCACACCAATCTAGTGCCGAAGTTACAAATGTGTGGAGCTGTATTTTCACTCCCCAATACGTTTTCATGGTGTTATACTTAATTAAGCGTATGTTCCAACTTTTTACTTTTACATGCATTTCTGCATCTTGTTATGAAGTTTCAGTACCAAAGGATAGGCTTATAACACAGCAAGTTTTGGCATAACTTCAATTTCGCTTACTAAGCACATTAAAGACACAAGAGTACAATCTTAAACAAAATTTGAGATCGCATTTACACTTCTACATATAAATTCTACTTCCGTTATTCTTCTTGCACCACATCACGAAGGCACGAAGGTGTATGTGGGACGTGGTGGTAAAATTCCGTATACTCCTAAACTGAGAGATAGATATGTATAAACAGTCAAGTTTATCCAGTGGAAATTAGATCGGCCATGCTCTCCATATCACCAATCACAGCGGGCGTGCGGTCTGAGGCATGAACTGTCTTCACTTTCTTGAACGCTGGGATCGTGGTTTCGAATCCCACTCAACTCATGGATGTATGTTTGCGTTTGTTCTGCGTTTGTGTTGTCCTGTGTGTAGGTAGCGGCCTTGCTACATGCCGATCCCCAGGCCGAGAAGTCCTGCCATCTGTGTAAAAAAAATATTACGAAACTGAAGAAGCCAGGGCCTAACAAAGGGCTTTAGAGCTATTGATGAATAAATGGATGACCTACAGACGATTTGCTCGCCTCAGATATGAACTAGTAACACTGACGAAAGCGCAGAGGCTGAATGTTAACTTGCAAGATGTTGGCCAACATTCTTAACGGGCAACAGACAAGTTGCGCTTTAAGAAAATGCATATTTATATGAGAAAATTCAACGACAACGGAAACTTCTCCAGAACATAAAAGGTTACTTTAGTCACTTGTGTTCTGCTGGATGTGAGGCTTTGTACTTATGATCGACTGAATTACTTGTTCGGACCAGCTGTATCTCCTCATTCGTCCACACTTCCATAGCATTCTAACGGCCTGTTTTCTTGTCCACCCAGTGGGACTTTTACTCCGCACGGGATGGAAGGTAAGAAGAGAAAATGAAGGTACCGTCAGTTAATGTGCATTACGCCGGTCACGGTAACCGAGCGGTCTAAGACATTCACTGTCTTCGCTTCCGCGGAAGTCGGGATCGTTGGTTCTAATCCCACTCAGGGAATGGATGTTTGGTGTGTGTGCGTTTTTCTGTGTTTGTGTACAGGTAGAGGTCTTGTGACCGGCTGATCACCGGCCCAAGGAATCCTACCGAATATCTAAGATCTAGTAAACCCAAGTGAAACGGAGAGTTTCATGGATGTAAGCCAAGGCCCAAACTGGGGCTGTAGCGCCAAAGGAAAAAAAAGCGCATTAACTTTTTGGTTGGTTATTTAACGACGATTTCAGAGTCGATTAGAGAAAGTGGAGCAATTGATGGATTGAATATTGACAGGAATACCGAAGTACCTGGAGAAAACCCGTCTCAGCATCGTTGTGGCCGTCACAAGTCGCTAATGACCTGACCTGCAAATAAACCTAGGTCTCTGCGTCTTAAAGGCGGACCCTGTACAGATATAAAAATCGGAAAAAAATCGATAAGACATTGGACTGAAATAGAAGGAATCTTTTGCAATGAGGAGTTGGATGACTTGCCAGCCAAGCAGGGTTCACCCACAGCCCAAGGCTGCGCTGTCTAGACATCTTAGTGTAGTAGTGCGCGTAAATAGACTCAAATGATGTATGTTCAGCTATAGTTGCAATTTCACTAGCAGATGCTTAAAATTGCACATCACAGCTGCTTGGGCAACCTGTCACTCTACGTGCATCCACCTTCATTTCCAATTTGCTAGTAGTATCATGGATGGTAATATTTGGACCTAGGAAAAATGAAGTGTAAAGAAAACGAAATTTATGTAACCAAAAAAGGGGTCGAAATGGAAGGGGGAAGTGTAGACGTACTACTATTGGTGGGAATACTTCATACTCTTTTGTGTAAACCCATTGCTAGGATACGCGTCATAAACATGTTTCCATGGAGATGGATTTATTAAAACCAACTCGTTACGGAACACGTTTCCGTGGATATGAGTGCCCAACAAACATTTCCTTTGATACGGATACGCTGTGTAAGAGGAGACCAGAACTGAATTCAGATAAAAAATATAAGAGGGTTAAACTTGGCGCTGGTCAAGCTCACAACCGTTCAAATGACTAAGCTGCCGTTGTAGCATAAGATACGTAAGTTAGGCACGATCTGCTCTGTAAAGCCTGTACTGACAGGGGACTTGTGTGTAGTGCAAAAGAAAAATTTTCAATAACATGTTATATTTGCAAAATATACAATTGACGAAAAGCTAAGCATGTTCACAAGAGACAAACCCATTTTCTCGTCAGAGAAGATGTTATATAAGGACTGTTACCGCAAAAGTTTAGTTGGAAAAAATCTCTGGTCAAGGGCCTCAAGGGGCCTGGCAAAAGATAAATTAAACCACTGTACTTAATTAATTAAGCATCGCGCCAGGAAGACATAGGAAGTGGAGGCAGAGCTGCACCATTGTTGACCTCGGAACCAGATAGAAGTTAGTGGTGAGTTAAGCCCCTGCCGCTTTACTCTGACCCCGGTGCCCATTGTATTGGAGAGTGGGTGGGCCCCAGAGCCCGTCTGGAAGCTGTGGAGAAGAGAAGATTCTTTCTCTTGCCGGGAATAGAACTCCGACCGTGTAGCACTAGCCCGTCGTTCTGCCGACCGGGCTTTAAAACGACACTAAGGTGTCTACGTAATAAATCGTTGATAAATAAATAAACCGACCGCCTCTGTGGTCTTGTGGTCGGAATTCCTGGCCACAGATCCAGAGGTCCCTGGTTCGATTCCTGGCGCTACAAGTTTTTCTGAGAAAGGGTGGGTCTGGAGCGGGGTCCAGTCAGGCTCGTGAGGATAATTGAGCTTCAAGCAAATATCGACTTCGGTCTAGTAAACCGAAATTAACGGCCGTGGGATTCGTTGCGCTGACCACGTGACACGTTCTATCCTCTAAAGTTGGCACCCGCCGACAAGCGACTGTAGCTCGGCCGATATAGTTCGCTTGCCGACTAACGCCACGGAGTTTTACATAAAAAAGCGTGAAGAAACTTCGTGCACACACAGGGTAGGCCTCCATACATGAAGGTTTAAGTGTTAAATTCTGAGGGGTTGCGAAGTGTATCTACGGTTCGGCTCAAATTTCCGACAAACACTACAAGAAATACGAAAAAGTGACAACAGCATTATATGTCATCCGAAGGTAAGTACATATTGACAATATGGCGCAAATATGTCCACAGCTTCATCCCCTCCGAAACAAAAGCACGGATAACTGGAGACCCTTCCTAGTCTTCTGGAGATGTATTATCCGACCGAAGCTTTGCCTGTGATTGGTTGATTTAGAGAATTAATGGGCGTAAACCTTAAAAGGAAAAGGTAACAAAAAATGGTCTCTCCTTTTACCCCTACCTCATACCCAGAAAAAAACTAACCATGTCATAACATATTCTTCGGCCCCATTATTTATTATGTCATTGTCAAAGATCCCCCCCCCCTTCTTTTAGGCAACCCATTCCTCTTGCAAGACCTCATTTCTATAATACCCTATAGCTACAGTTAATACTTCTCAAAAGACCATGGGGCTTAAAAAACACGGGAGAGGTGGGGTACAATGACCACTCTGAAAGATACCAAAGGGCATTTTTGTGTAAAAAAAAAACTTTTTCTTTCAGTTCAGAAAAGGGAGGTGCCCTATAGCCCTAACAATAGCGGCTTTCCCCTTTCAATCTTCCATTCCACATCTGCTCCTACGTTGAAATTTTTAAAACGTTTCATTTCGAGATGGAAGAGCAGATAGCCGTACAGCCTACTGCCGGCAGCTACTGCGCTGCGCGTCTCTTCTTATTATTATTACTGCCACGAGATGGAGACGTTGATAACAATCACAAGAATTGAAAAAAAAAACAGAAAGAAATGGGAGGGTATGACAGTAAAATTTTTTCATCAATGGTTCTTCATAATACATGAAGTTGAGTGAACGCGTGAGCTATGGCGCTGGGCATGTCGTACTGACGGCTTTATTACGTGAATGTGCTGTAAGATTTCTGCAACTCAACTTACGTGATAAATTAACCTGGGCTACGCGATTACCTGAAGTTCCGACAGAGGGGATTAAGCATTTCACGAGAATAGCAACTTGATCGCCAGAATAACGCAAACAGGTCTTGCAGTGCTGTAGAGTCACTGGGACAGCGGCGCAAATCCATCTGAATATTACGCGGTAATGGCGATTGTAGGAGACGAGTTTTCGAACCGGATTCCACCTGCTAAAATCAAAATACACGTAACAGCCTGTCTAAATGTAACGCATTAGGCCAAATTTAGCATTTCCTATTAAAGACAATATTCCAAGGTTCGTGACTGTATTCTTTAGGAGGTACAAACTGTCTATATTTCTTTGTATTTACATGTACTTAAACATTATCTTATCAGGGATAATAATGAAGGAAATTTATTTAATTTCATGAGATCACTGTATCGCAGAAACTGACTGCTTTCAACGTACGATTTGCCGACTGATTTCATTAATCGACCAGGTTCTGATAGCGTAATAGAAACATTTTAATTAGTTCTGATATATGTGGCCGCGCGGTCTAAGGCATGAACTGTCTCCGCTCGCTCGAACGCTGGGATCGAAGGTTCGAATCTCACTCAGGGCATAGATGTTTGGTGTTTGTATCCGTTTATGCTGTTTGTGTTGTTCTGTGTTTAGGTAGAGGCATTGTGACGAGCTGATCCCCCGTCCAAGGAGTCCTACCGTCTGTGTAAAATGATTGCGGAATTAAAAAAGAGGCCTGGGCCGTTAATGGGTTAGAAGAGCCATTAAAAAATATATATGTGGCCTTGCCGCCCTTCGGATCCTATACACAGTCGGTAGGTTTCCTTAGACCGGGGATCAGCCTTTCGCAAGGCCGCCACCTACACACAGCACAATACAAAAACACAGAATAAAAGAAGACAGGCTTCCATGTCCCGAGTGGGATTCGAACCGCGAACCCAGTGTTCGTGTGAGTTAAGACAGTTCATGCCTTAGACCGAGGTGCCACGTGATCAGCTTACTTCTGCTCTTGCTTGCTCACTCATGGAGCTGAGCCCTTCTGGAGGAGCCGCCAATTCTGCAGCTACTCAAGAACTTCCCAGCATTTTATGGACCCCGAAGCTTCATCACCGTGTTCACAAGAGCCCTCCACTGGTCCCTATCCTGAGCCAGATCCATCCAATCCATATCGTCCTATCCTATCTCTCTATGATACAGTTTAATATTGTCCACTCATATCTTGGACTTCCCAGTGGCCTCTTTCCTTCTGGGTTTCCTACCATTATCCTGTATACATTCCTCATCCTTCCCATTCGTACTACATGCCTCGCCCATCTCATCCTCCTTGATTTGCTCATTCTAATTATACTTGGAGAAGAGTACAAGTTATGAAGCTCCTCATTATGCAGTTTTCTCCGACCTCCTTTCACGTCATCTTTCTTCTGTCCAAGTATTCTCCTCAACACCCTGTTCTCAAACACCCTCAGTCTATGTTCCTCCCTTAATGATAGAGACCAAGTTTCACACCCATACAGAACCACAGGCAAAATTATATATTTGTATATACTTCTGATATGCTGATTAAAAATCCGAGTATGTTTTCAATCTCGTCAACAGTACTTGTCTCCCTCAACCTTATATTTCATTTTGATGACCGCTGGGATAGCTCAATCAGTATAGCGACTGGCTACGAACTGGACGACCGAGGGGTCGGTGTTCGAGTCCCGGTATGGTTAAGATTTTTCACTTATTCATCTAATCCATACCAGCTCAGGAGCTCACCCAACCTCCTATCCAATGGGTACCAGGGGTTCTTTCCCCGGAGACAAAGCGGCCGACCGCTCACCTTCAACTAGTGCCGTGGTCAAGAAAATGTGGGTCTATACATCCACTACACATGCGTCTTCATGATATGGTGCTTAATTAGCTAAGCACTGGAACAACTTTACCCTTTTTACCTTAAAACTTCTGCAAGTCTTGGTAATAAGATGTATTGTTAGTGGATGAAAGTTTACCTCATTTTCATCAAATCGTTAGTTCAGATCCCTCAATAGGCAGAAACCACAGAAACTGAGTACCCGGTACGGTCAAGACACATTTCTCTGAGCAGGTTTCGGAAAATAAAACGTCTTTCAAAAGAGTCAATCCTTCGTAAATACTACGGCCAAGACCTGTTGTGCTGGGATTATTTCAAGAGGCGTTTCAAAATCTAGATTCATAGAACTTATCATTTTCATAGACAGATTAGAAGGGGAAGATAACGATTACTTCTTCTCCGTAAAGCTATTCTATAACAGGACGCGAAAACCCATAGGGTTGTGAGAAGTCAAGGCTCCCACCTTTTCTAGGCAATCGGCTCACAGATGGCACTGAAGTTGTCAGCCTTACGCGCCGGCCGCCCTTTACCCCCCAGGAAGATTCCTGGTACTCAT
Source organism: Cryptotermes secundus (assembly GCF_002891405.2). Lineage (NCBI taxonomy): Eukaryota > Metazoa > Arthropoda > Insecta > Blattodea > Kalotermitidae > Cryptotermes > Cryptotermes secundus. Next base: position 448,110 of record NW_019739945.1, read on the forward strand.
TTCTGTTAGAGGCTGAATCGACCCCAGGGTCATAGTGCTGCTGGAAGGATTAGGTACCTCATCGGGACTGGAACCCGCGACCTTCCGGCTTGTAGCACACTGACTCAACCAACTACGTTACCGTGTGACCCTATTTGTTTAACGTAGGTTACTTAACGATGTTTTCAGCATGAAGACAATATAGCGTCGGATAGTGAATTGGAAAGAATCTGCAAGCAAGCGGCTGTGATCCTAATCGAAACAGTATCTCATTATTTGCTCGGAGAGACTGAGAACAACACGAAAAAATCAGCCAAAATAAGCAGTTCACCAGCCGAGTTTCGAAGGGAGCACCTAACCAATACAAGTTTAGCCCTACCTGTTCCGTAGAGATGTATGACGGACCAGAGATGAAAGAAGTGGCCGTGGACTATCTAAAATAGAATTATACAGGGTGATTCATATAGAACCGGCCCGACGAAATGAGCTGTAATATAAAATATACCATACAGATATTAAAGTAATTTACACATATCTTATCTTGGATTGTGTGCCCTGATCAGAGCAGGTGTTGAAAGTGTCCGCCGTTTTCAAGTAGGCATTAGGAACACTCTCTGTTCAACAGTGAACTCCATGACTGTCGCCTGCGCACTGCAGACACATTTCGGGATTGTCCTTGACCTTGCAGCATAAGGGCTGCCACTTGCCGGATCATGCGCACACCATTCGACTCAGCACGGCCCACGGATTATTATGTCGTAATTGTGAGCGGTTATATGCATCACCTGCAGAATTATTAGCAAATTCATCGGGCCGGTTCTATACGATTCACCCTGTAGTTTGCAGGTGTGGCGAAACCGCGGTAAATCTGCCAGTAAATTTCCGATCCGTCTAAAATAAGAAATATTAGGTAAGGAGGGAATCAATATCGGCGCTTCATGCAGTTCTTCCACTGAACGTACGAAGCGTCCGAACCTTCCAAAAGAGCACTTAGGCACAAATATGGCTGTAATCTTTGACCTAAAATGGAGAACCATGTCTTCAAATTGAAATGGGTCGACTTTTGCTTTTATTGACAGCTTAACTCTCTGGTTAAAGAAATAATTTGGACGATTAATTGGTACGTATTTAAACAGCACCTAACGTTGTGTCTTCACCCTTATCGGCACCCCGAGACAGTATCAACGCCACACAGGCTAGAACGTAACGCTTTACTTGTTTCCACACGTTAATACGCGGCTCAAGAAACAGCAGGCTAAAGGTTTCAGGGGCTTTCACAGGTAGGTCCACAGACAAATGCATGGAAAGTATTTTACAATGCGATTTAAAGAGAACATACCGTCAGTCTGTTACATTACTAAAAGTATTAAAAATATTAGCTCTGGATGATACAAGTACCGAAAATCCAAGGAAAAAATCCACTTTTATCATTCGCATCTCTTTATCACTCATCAATCTGTAAGCGCGTACATTAAAATGTCACTATTTTCATATTAAATAAATTATTGTAAATGAATTTCAAATACAATATAGACTCAGACACGCCCATAAGCAGCCGACATGGTAATCCGCTACACAACATAAAAGAAGTGCTGGACCCATCTCATGGACGTGGCAGGCTTGGGGCCTCACAATGACAAGCCTTTTAACGAAAGAATGGACCAGCTAATAGCCGAGCCAGTGTTCCATCAGTGTAATGGCCGGTACCACTTCCTTTACAACAAAAAGAGACGGGAATCAATAAATCATTTTGCTGCTTTGTCACATACGTAACGAGTGAGTGTGTCACTTTGAAAACAAAACACTATCGGCATGCTTCTGTATGTGAATTAAAATAAAGAATAATAGGAGAATACTGAAGCCGTCATTGATGTGATATGGAGCAAGATCGTGCCTCTGTTGTCACTGATAACATCACGTGAACTAATCACAAACTTAAGTTACGCCACTGCAGTTAAAAAGGCAAAGTTGTCCCTGTGCTTAACCAACTAAGCACTAGGCCATGAAGGCGTATGGGGAGTGAATGTATAAATCCACATTTTCTTGACCTCGGCACTATTTGAAGGTGAGTTGTCAGCTTCACGAACCGGCCCCTTTACGCCTGGGGAAAGAGCCACCGGTACCCACTGAACAGGAGGTTGGTTAGGCCCCAGAGCAGGTCGGACGACGTGCAGAAGAGAAAATTCTTGGCCATACCAGGACTCGAACTCCGAACCCTCGATCGTCCAGCACGAAGTCAGTCGCTATACTGACTACGCTTTTTTTTTTTCCTTGGCACTAGAGCCCCAGTGGGCCTAGGCCTACCTCCATGAACTTCTCCGTTCACTTCGGTTTCTCTAGATCTTAGACATTTGGTAGGACTCCTTGGGCGGGTGTTCAGCTCGTCGCAAGGCCTCTACCTGTACACAAACACAGAAAAACGCACACACACAAACTAAACATCCATGCCCTGAGTGGGATTCGAACCCACGATCCCGGTTTCCAAGCGAGCGTAGACAGTCCATGCCTTAGACCGCTCGGCTACCGTGACCGGCGGCTACGCTGTCTACCATATTTAAATACGTATACTGGCCGGGGAGGCCTATACGGTTGTGAGACATGGAAGGTCCCACATTTTCTGGACAATCGGCTCACAGATGGAGGTAAGGTTGATAGCCTTATGGGCCGGCCGCCCTTTATCCCACAGGAAGATACCTGGTACTCATTTCTGTTATAGGCTGAGTCGACCGCAGGGCCATAGGGCGGCTGGAACGATTAGGTCAATTGAAAGTAATCCACCTCATCGGTGCTCGAACCCGCGTAAAGAATCTACTTAATCCTCATATGCAATTAACAATATATTGTTATTCTGCCATTAATCATGCCTGCAGTTTCACTAGGTTGTATAGGATTCTGTCTTCTGTGATATAACGTGATATAGAGCGCTGAAATCAACCGACGTTTCGAAGGTAGCAAAATTAGCACTGCTTCCTGCCTGCTTCTAACATGTCTCTGTTTTCCGTGTGACTAACAACAGATGTCCAGCTGTAGGTTTGTTCAGTCCTAATTTATTTAAAATGAGCCTATTTCTGTGCTACGCAACAAACTGCACAAGGGTGCATTTTATCAACCCTTGTTTCCCTTCCTCAATACCTAATTCACCCCTCTCGACCACGCCTCCTCTATCCAGCACCTTACCAAATCGATGTATTCCTAACCTAACGGCAAACAACTATTGTATTTTCAGGGCAGTCAAGTTAAAACTGAATTGGATGAAGTAATAAACTTAAGTCCATAGAATTTCAAGCATGTCCGAATATCTGATCCAATTTGAAGACAGCCTATATCGAAAAATTCTTCAGTTAATAATATATCGGATTGTGACACTCTACAGTCCTGTGAGCAGATACCGAAATTTCGGGGGAAAACGCTGTCTTCATCTTCAGGGTTGAAGTGTATATGATGTGCAATAAGTTAGGTTATTCAGGAAATTTATCCATGACCAGGCCAATGGTAACTTCAAGCAAGGAACTGACTCTTTTCCATTTCTTTTCCTGCAAGAGAGAAATGGAAATATTTATCTGGCCCAACCGATTTTTCATCCCGTGGCTTGGGTCGGTAAGCGAACTACACCAACCAAGCGACCGCCACTTCTCGGCGTAGTTTAGTGCAAACTTTAGCGGATAGGGGGTGTCGTGTGGTCAGCGCAACGAATCCCCACGGCCGTTAATCTCGGTTTTTAGACCGGAGCGGCTTTATCCTTGAAATAGCTTCTCAATTATCCTCAAGGTGCTGAGTGGACCCCGTTCAACTACTTCTCAGGAAATCTGGTAGCGTCGGGAATCGAAGTCGGGACATCTGATTCTATAGCCAGGAACTCTGACTACTAGATCACATAGCTTTCTACATAAAATTTCAACTGTGAGAATGTTTTATAGCGCCACTGCATACCTGAACTCATACCGGAAGGCCACATTAAAAATTTTTTTATTCTGTGGATATTCTTTATATAATTATCATTTAATTAAGTTTGCTTTTGTAGAAAATCAAGTGATTTAGTATTGTGACATGTTGACCCCTACCCCCCCCCCCAGCGGCACGTGGCGTGAACGTAACGCTCGCGTTACTACGGTAATAGGCGAGTTCCCGCCCCGCCACTCCCCTCCGCGGTGACGTCACCGAGGGATATCGCGGTCGCTAGGCAACGCGAGTCAACAGCGGCGACGTTATGATAGTAACAGCGCTTACCTCCACTAGCGTTACATAGCAACACAGCGCCAGGCAAAAAGGGTGCCTATTACGTCGCCGTTTTCCCGTATTGTCCGATCGAGGCTACATACGGAACAGCGAAGGCTATTCACAGTCAGTTCTAATGTGGCTACCAGCGAGTTGTACTGTGACAGCCGCCAAGTCGAGACGTAAAGTCAGCCAGTCAGTTGTATTGTGGCATTTGGAGTGTATTAATTGTGATACTGCAGATAGCAGTAATCGTAAATCTGTAATTTGGGTGATTGTAAGAGCGAATGTGAAATAAAATTCGCTATATCAAATACATCGAGAATTTATTTGTCGCGATATACGCCCGATACGCGACAGTATGATATAAATACGGTCAGTAAATAGGGCTATGTTAAGTTTCAGAAACTGTTCAAAATTTGGTCAGATTTTCTTCTTTAACCCACATAGTTGAGTTGACTGTAGTCAACTGCTAAGTTAAGATCTGTGTAGGGGGAGTGAGTCCAGAAAAAATTTTAGTTCCAGAGTGCCTGAAGACGAAATAGCAAGAATACTTCATAATTATTTGAAGTACTAGTTTGTGTTGAGAACCGTTGCTAGGAGACGACTAGTGGAGACGGACAATCGTAGTGTGTGTAACGGTGAAATGAAATTGTGTAAATCAGCGATGGCTCTGTATTTATGTATGATCTGAGAACTAGTAACCAAGGTGCTAATAAATCCAATCATCCGAACTAGAACCCGTCATTTTCGTCACGCGTACCACCCTACACGTGACAACATGCTGCACACAGCAAAAGGGAAGATGGCAGAACTCAGATAACAGACACGAAAACTTCAAGGAATGGTTTTAGAACTGCGGAATAGAGAACGGAGCTGAAATTGATAACGGCTTCCATATAAAGTTACAGAGAACCTTTGACCAGAGATGTCAGTCATGTAGTATGGTACTCACCAACCGTCTCTTTGGCTTGATGAGTGGCCTATTCTGCCCGTTCATCTTGTAGTACAGGCCACAAGCGTTGCACAAGTAGTGTCCCGTGCCGTCCCGACGCCATAGCGGCGTCGACGTCGCCCCGCAATTGACGCATTCTCTTCCCTCTAAATCAAGAAGATACAGAAATACCGTAAATGAAGTGACACGTTTAGTTGTGAGGCTTAGAGTGATCATGTCCTTCAAGGCGAGTGGTCCTCAGGACATACTGCTCTTGAGGAGTTCTGAAGAAGTCAGGGTTATGCTTTCTGAAGTGATCTGTTTCCAGGAAATGGGAGGAACCAGAGGAGAGCAACGGTTATCAGAAGGAGTCTCAATCCATGCCCCCCTTCCACCCTCTTGCATACCGTTAAGAGCGTTTTTTCAGTGATCAAGGTCATGCGCAACTTAATCAGGAAAACTTCATAATGTCTTTTGCGTATTGCAGCTTGTTCAAAACACAAAACGCATCACATTCATCCCGCTTTAAAATGTGCGTGCGTGGATTTCCTCAGTCACTCCAGGAAATTAGCGAGATTGTGCCTCATCAAGCCAATTCAAATGATTCATTCATCATCATTCCAATTCACGTTATCTATCTACGAAAAGCGTCGCCTAGCGATTAGCTACAGGCTGGACGACCAAGGGGTCGGAGGTCGAGTCCCGCCACGGTAAAATATTTTCTCTTCTCCACGTCATCCAGACCAGCCCTGGGGTTCACCCAACTTTCTATCCAATGGGTACCGGGGTCTCTTTCCTCGGAGGTAAAGCGGCCAGGGCGTGAAACTGACCACTCACCTCCAACCAGTGCCGAGGTCAAGAAAATGTGGATCTATACATCCACTCCCCCATAAACCTTCATGGCGTAGTGCTTAATTAGTTAAGCACAGGGACTCCAAAACTATACGTAGAGTTGCAAAAGTGAGCACAGATCTGAAACCGATCAGCTGAAGACCTAGACCTATATGGGAGAATACTGTGGCCCAGTCAGAATGGTTGTCAATGAATAAGGTGAAGTGTTATGGACCGAATTCGTCTGCCCGGAATTGCTATGGGAACCCTTTGGTATCTATTTGGATTCAACCGTCACAGCACTGGGATTAGTGGCAAGCTCTTGTGACTACGGTAACGTATCGCGGCGTGTTATATGTCGTCCATCGCTGAGCAACGAAACAATGGAAACCGTTGAGACCGTTGCGTAGGAAAGTCTGTAGCAACGAGTATTCTTTGTGTAACAACGCTCGGTAGATGCAAAGCACAATAAATAATCGCTGAATCCGAGACCCACGAGAAATTATTCGTCGCGTTACCTAGGAGACAGATGTAGGTTACCAGGTATCACGCAACAGCGTCTCAGGATATAGGAAGAGGTAAGCATTTCCTTGAGCAGCTTAGAAACTATTAGATTCACAAGGAGACCTATAATATGTGCAATTATTTATACATTACATACAGCTTACTGCAGCAATGGAATTATTTGAGAAATTTACGGCTCCTAGCATATTGCTGTCGTGAAATTTGAAGTGTAAATACTGAAACACAGAATCACTTGCTTCTTGGACTTTGTCCATCGTCCGGTATTTTGGAAACCAGAGAACATAATGTTTCGAAAACTTGATCGGTTTCCGTCCTCAGGTGAGGGGTGGGAAAACACGTCCTTTGTTGGTTCCCTTAGAAATAGCTAACCTCAATCAGTGGAGTCCGGTATATAACCTTCCCTTAGGAAATTAGAACGGCTAAAAGTTCAGCTAGCTTAATAAGCCCCTTGACTGAGGTTATCTCTTTCTAAGGGAGCCAACAAAGTGCATGTCTTCCCACCCCTCACCTGAGGACAGGAAAAGGTCCAGTTTCCGAAACGTTGTGTTTTCTAATTTCTAGAATACCGGACGATGGACAAAGTACGAAAACCCAGTAATTCTGAGTGTTATGCTCCATCGTCAGAAGACTTTAGAACCTGCTGAAACACAGATCTGGTTACTATGAAATTCATGTGTAATAAAGACAAATTAATTGCGTAAATAATAATATCAAGCTGCAACGGAGGTGGACTAGCCTTCTTTACACAATATTCTGCTTAATTTCTCATAAACCTATGTATGTATGTATGTATGTATGTAAGGGATGGGTCATAAAAATCGGCCCCCGCACTGCGACCTTCAATGATCTATCCATAAATATGTATACACGATTACTTATGTCGCTCTGTAGTTTGGTATGAACCAACTACATTGATCCTCAGTGTTCAAGATTCTGCCCTGAAGATGGAGTCAGCATGTTCATCTACACATAATTTTGTTACACACCGTAATAAAAATCTCTATTGCCGAATACTATCCAGAAAAGAAAAAAGAAAAAAGAAACATTTCCTATTTTCAAGAACCATATGAAGGTCGAGGTTGGGGTTCCTTCTAAACTTGGCCTAGGGCAGTTTGTAACAGTAGCGTAAGTAGGGTAAATTAGGGTAAAAGTTGTGTTATCCTTGCGCTTAATTGTCACCCCATGAATAAGTATGGGGGGAATGGAAATATAGATCCATGCATTCTTAACGTAGGCATTAAATGGAGGTATGTGGTCAGCTTCAGGTTTGGCTACATTGGCCCCAGATTAGGTCTGAACATCGTGAATAAGAGAAAATCTTCCTTCCTCTTCTGAGAATCGAATTCTGATTGCTCGGCCGTCCATTCCGCATTCCGGTCTATTGACTCAGATGTTAAGTTGCTCCGGCTTACGAAGCCTGTGTTCTGCTCTTGCAGTCCCATCAGAAACAGCATGAATAGCGTGCTTCAGCTTCCGCTGTGAAATGTGAAGGAACTTTTGAAAATGAGTGAGAATATTCGAAACGAACTGAATTTTCAGTTTAGAAACTAAACAAGATTCTCTAAAGTGTGTCGAAATTATAAATCGCGAGGAAAAATAGACTTTGCTAGACCCAAGACCAAATGGAGACAGGTCACAAACTGCAGCGTGATTCTGAATCCTGTGGCCTGCAATTTTCAAACCGCAATTAAGAAAATAAAACTGATTACGGAATATGAAAATGTAACTCAAAAAGTTTTATTTAGCAACGTTGTATTCGACGCGTTGATGTCTGGAAGAATATATGACAGCACATCCACGTTGGGCTCGTAATGTCCGAGAATTTCTTGTCATGCATTTTCCTGAGTGTTAGGTTGGGCGTGATGGATCAATTCCGTGGCCTCCACGCTCACCCGATATTATGCCGCTTGATTTCTTCCTGTGGGGATACGTTAAGGACATTGTTTACAAGACCCCTGTGTCCTCCCTTGATGAGCTGAAGGTCAGAACTCTGGCTATGGTCGAAAGAACACTAGGAAGGAAATTCCGCTTGGACATCTTACGTGCTAAGAAAGGCTCGCATGTTGAAGTTGTTTAGCATTTTGCAGCACTAATTCTAAAATTAATGAAACCTCTTGAGTTACGCTTTCATATTCCGTAAGCAGTTTTATTTTATTTTTTTTTTTTCTATTTGAAAATAATAGGCCACGAAAACCCCGACAATAATTTAGAATCATCCTCCACATCCTAACCCTTGAAGTTAATTCAATGAAGAAAACAACGTTGCTTAAAGTCCTGTTAGTATTTAGTATAGAGCCAACAATACATGTTTCGTGCAACCCTGCAGCAAGCAATTAACAGTCCACTGTTGCCAATTGCTTTATTAAAAGAATTGCTATGGACTTCATAATTTTCAATAAACGTACGTTCCTTCCATTGCAGACACTATTAAAATTTAGAAGTGTGAGAAATAATCAGGACAGGTGAGGAGCCAGGAAATAGGCATAACGTTGTTATTTGAAAGCTTCAAGGAGTCAGATTATTCTGGATATGAAAGTGATATTAAAATGGATCTTATATAATCAGATTACAAAATGTAGAATAAATCGAACTAGAGCAAATTATGAGGCCTGTTGGAGGTTTTTCTAATAGCTACAGTCAACTTTCTCACTAAGTAACAACAAGAGAATTATGCAACATAAATCAGAGTCTGTACTGCGGATTTGGAACTTAAACTTGTAAATGATGTGAACTACTATCATGTTCGTGCGTATTTGGAGATTTATGACTTCTGGAACAAGACAGATGCAGTAACAGGAGAAACAAATCATTATCGTAATAAGTAGTTACTATAGGATTCTGACGATGGTGTATAACACACTGATATGTTGGGATTTTGGACTTTATCCATCGTCCTGGTTTTTAAGATAACAAATAAAAACACGACGTTTCGGAAACTGGATCTGTTTCCGTCCTCAGGTGAAGGAAAACACCTATTCAGTTGGGTCCCTTAGAAAGAGCTAGCCTCAATCACTGGGCCAGTTTCCGAAACGTCGTGCTTTTATTTGTTATCTTAAAAACCAGGACGATGGATAAAGTCCAAAATCCCAACATATCAGTGTATTATCGTAATAGCTTCAAAATTTACAATTTTCAACACATATTACGACGATCGAACCAATGATTCGTGAGAAATATGAAAAATTCCCTTTTTCCCATAAAAATTCGTGTTTGTGTCCCCACACGTGATGTAAATCTAAGCATATTACAATGCACGAATTCATTTGTTTCCAATGTAAATTAAGTTATAACAATTACATTCACATCTCTCCAAATAGAAAGCAACAATGCATACACAAAAAAGAGCAAAATTTCTCTTTGTATCCATGATGTATATGGCGGAAGTTAATATACCCTTCTCCTATTTCATTGATTGGTCAACTAGAGACATACGTACATACATAATAAGTCTAATAAAATACTGGACATACAAGCAAATGTCTGCATGTCACATGATCAGGCCTGCCTTTTCAATGTTTGAAAGCCACTCTCATTAATCATGTCTGGCATGCTGGTAGACAGGGCTACCACCCCAACAGGAGATAATATCCCCACTACATGCAACAACAATAACAAATATGCCTAGCATACGTCAGTTAAAACTACAGCAAAAATACACAAGTAACCCATGCAATGAAGAGAGAAGTAGCAGTTACTCACAAGATGCGTGTTACATCTGCACAACCTGAAAGAAAGCACATTTATACGTAGATGAAGAAAAGGGAAACTGACAATTCAAGGAGAACGGTAATAGGTATCTCGAACACTGGGGTTGTGGGTTCGAATTCTGCTCCTGAAATGGATATATGTAGAAGTACCTCCGTGAACATAACTAACATATTATACGGCGTCATATCTCAGAAGAGATAATCTTTGTAGTCACGTCGTAAGAACCAAAAATCCTAGTTGACTAACAGATTTTCTTCAAATTCGGTAAGAACATAATGCCACTAGCGATCACCCCACCTCTGTGTCAGTGACAGTAAGAACATGACTGGAGTGCGAATTCGTGAGGTGCCTACTGCGATTCATTTAAGGGTTTTTCAAGTTATCTATCATAATAGAATCCCTCATAATGGATGCAGTATATTCATAAAAAATGCTGCTGTCTGCGTACTAGCTACATGACGTCACAGTCTTGATGCTCATGGTCATCAAACCTCAGATCTCTCAGATTTTGTTTTATCCTAGGAAATTGTCTGAACTGAAAGCTTCCTGCAACACGCTTCTAGAAGTCTCCACAATAAGAGGAATCATTGGCGATATGTACAAAATTCGAAACGTTATAATATGTATTATACATCGTTTCTGTACTCATTTTCTGAGTAGGATATGTACCAGGATACACCGGAAAATTTGTCCTTTCATCATACATTTATAAAAAGATATAGCAAGATACAGAAATTATATCCCTGAGCTTGAAATTTAAAAAAAAAATACGAATTTTCTACTGTTAATTTATTCTTTTTTTTTTAATGCTAAAACTGCCCTATTTAATTATATGTTTTATTTCGTTATATGACAATCTAAATTCGCCACAAAATTAGGTATGCGTTCCAGAGTTCTCCATAGATTGCTCAATACGTCCTTGATCCAATGGTGAGGTAGCGCAAGTATGACTCACTACGCAACAGGTTTCCGCAAATTTGGCAATTGGAAAACATGTGAACTTGCAGCTGACTTCTTAAGTCTCTCACAAAATTACGTATACAAAACTGTTCTTTCGTATGCAGCAGAGTCCTACAGGAGCGAATTGTTTCCAAGGGGAATCTAAGGGGTTTCGGCGGTGGAGTGTATCACTGGGGTTTACTGGGCCCAGTGGCTGAGGTTAGCTCTCTCTAACGGAGCCAACGGAGTGGGTGCCGCCCACCCCCTCAACATACTCAATTTCCGAAACGTCGTGTTCTTTAGAACAATGGACGGTGGACAACGTCCAAAAACCCAATAATCTCTAAGAGTTGCTAAGGTGGGAAAAACATTTACCGCTATTTATAAAACCAGGCCGGTCACTGGAGTCGAGCGGTCTACGGCATTTACCGTTTTCTCTAGCTCGAAAGCAGGGATTGTGGGTTTGAATCCCATAGAAGGCAGTAATGTTGCGTATGTGTATGTGTTGTCCTGTGTTTAGGTTGAGGCCTTGCAACGAGCTGATCACTCGTCCAAGGTGTCCTACCGTCTGTAAAAAGATAAAAATGAAAAAAACAACCTCTACACCGTACAGGTATAAAAGGAACGTGTTAAGTAAATAAGTTAGTATAAAATCAGGTGTTACATTACCGTATTCACACAATTTTTCCCCACCCTATGGTAAATGAATCCAGTTCATTCATCAGTAATCTGTCAAGACGACACGTCCACAGTCTCTTCCAAAACACGTTCCTCCATTTGATGCGATCTAGAGCTTTCTCCTTCAAACGAAAATATCCTCTTCTGTCCCCATTGTCATCCAGCATCTTCTTACGTCTTCTTGTCACTTCTATCCGCCCCTCTATTTTTCCTTTAATAACTTCTTTTAGAAGGCAGTTACCGCGTAAGATATGACTAATCCAATTAGCCTTCCGTTTTCTTATTTCGTGTAGGATATTCCTCTGCTCACTGACTCTAATTAACACTTCTTCATTTCTCACATAATCGGTCCAACTGATCTTCTCCATCCTTCTCCAACACCACATTTCGAAGCTTTCCAGGTGTTTCTGATCTACTGCCCTAAGTGTCCAAGTTTCAGCCCCATACAGAGCTATGCTCCAAATGTAGCATTTCACTAGTTTCTTCCTCAAATTTAAGTCCAATTTGCTGGTAAAAAGATTCTTCTTCTTGCTAAATGCAGCTTTTGCCATGGCAATCGTTGGTTTAATTTCACTAGTACACCCTCCATCATCTGTTAACAAGCTACCAAAATATTTAAAACATTTCACATTCTCCAGTTGTTTTTGGTCTATCTTTGTTGTGACTGGGGTTGGTTGTCTCGAAATTTTCATTACTTTTGTTTTTTCCACATTCATTTCCATGCCATAGCACCTTCCAATTTCAATTAGTCTATCAATCATGCCCTGTAGCACAGTTTCTTCCTTAGCCATTAACACAAGGTCATCTGCATATTTCACAGTTTGAATAATTTGCCCTCCTATTTTGAAGTCTCCGAGCCCATCCAGAGCTTCCTTGGTAAGGCATTCGCTGTACAAGTTGAACAGAATTGGTGATAAACAGCATCCTTGTCGAACTCCTCTTCCAATCTTCACACTTCTTGTCTCCCCTCTGTCCAGTCGCACTCTAACTTTCTGATCCATGTACAGTTTACTAATCAAACTTCTTTCACGCCAATCGATACCTGTTTATTTTAAGATCTGCATTAATTTGGTCCAATTTACATGCCTTCCGCCAGTCTATAAAGCCCATTACATCCTGCTTCAATAATATCCTTCCATCTACACCTTCGTCTTTCAAATGGTCACTTCCTATACACGAAGCGAATACAGTAAGTGCCTAGAGGTTGATGTATTACGCATGTCTCAACCGCGGAACAGTACAACGGATTTCGACACAAGTCGGTATGCCAGGAAGATGTATGGGTGAGTTGAGGTATATCTCCATGCATTTTAATCTATTAATTGGTTGGACGTGAGTGGTAAATTTCACGATTCAAACGATTTGCCCCGTAACTAATGCAAACTAGATGGGCCCCCAATATACGCATGGGGCCTATCTGCAGGAAATGAACCGAAGATCAATTGTAAGTCTGAAAGCAAAATTACCCTGCACTTAATTAACTAAGCACTACTCTATGAAGACGTATGGGGTAGCTGAGTTACAGACCTCGGTCCCAAATAATGTTGAGCGGTCAGCTTCACGAGCCAGCCGCTTTATCCGCCAGGGAAAGAGCCTTCGGTACCCACTGGAAACGAGGTTAATGGGATCCAGCACCGGTCTGGAAGCTGTCAAGAAGAGAAAAATCTTGCTCTTGCCCGGAAACGAACCTAGGCCGTCTATCCTGCAGCTCGTCACTATAACGACTGAGCTACCTCAGCTCCCTCAAAGATCAACGAGGGATGCAAAAATTTCGAAGAGCGCATTGGCCTATTCGAAGCTGCAGTTCACAGGCCTACGCTTCTTACCGTGTTCACTCTACGATAGAGGGGCAAGGCGGAACCAGCGATTTGCTGACACTGTATCATCCAACTGAACACTTCTTTCTAGCGGGCGTGAAGCGTAACAACTCCATCCGACTGCATGAAGGTAAGAGGATATTAGTTCAAGCACAGAAACTGGATACGTTTTAATATAACAAAACATTTTTTCCCAATTTGCAAATCAATATTAAACATATCACGATACTATGAACGGATCGAAATTTAGAAATATCACATTTTGATCTTGTAGAAGGCAGCAGACAGTTCTACACCAACAACTTAGATCTTTCAGTCAATCCGAAATTCTTCAATGGATACGCGGTCACGCAGAAGGAAATTTTACTTTTATCTAACCTTTTTATTTTCGTTGCCAACAAATAGATTTTATAATTTTTCCTCTCCACGTCGTCCAGACCTGTTCTGGGGCCCATCCAGTCTCCTGCCCAATGGGTAACGGGGGCACTTTCAACGGGGGTAAAACGGCCGAGGAGTGAAAGTGACCACTCACCTCCAACTAGTGCCAAGGTCAAGAAAGTATGGCTCTTCACATCCACTTCGCCATACTCCTTCATGGAGTAGTGCTTAATTAATTAAGCACAGGAACACTTTTACCTTTACAAATAATCATATATAGATTATCCAGATTAACAGATTATAAATACCCCAGAGTCAAAGGCTCTCATACTTATAAGGTCTGAGTATATGTAAAAGTAAACCTATCCCTGTAACAGGTCGTGGAAGCCCATAGGGTTGTGAGACGTCGAGGCTCCCACATTTTCTACGCAATCGGTTCACAGATGGCGGTAACGTTGTCAGCCTTATGTTCCGGCCGCCATTTACCGCCCAGGAAGATTCCTGGTACTTATTTCTGTTAGAGGCTGAGTCGACGACAGGACCATAGTGTGGCTGGAAGGATTAGGTCAATTGAAAAATCCAACTCATCGGGAATCGAACACGCGACCTTCTGGTTTGTAGCTAGTACCTCAACCAAATACTCTACGACGTTCCCTTAAATATCAGTAGTGGACTAGAATTGATTGATAGAATAGAATAAAATGCAATTGGGGCTATCTCTGTAGTATGTTTCGTCATATTCTCCTCGATGTTCTTATATTTTTCAGGGATGTTCGCGGCTGTTGGTATTGTAGTTGTAAAGCAGCAGAAGGTTCGTAGATTTATAGTGATTAAACATGCACTGAATGCAGTTCTGAACTTCTTTTGCCAGAATGTATTACTCTTCACTTCATATTACTGATTATGTAATCGTATTGTGACGTGCTGCCTGAAAGCCGAACTATAGGACATCCATCGCTGCGCAACGGACAATGAGAAAGCATGCTACCTAGGAAACTGCCTACCCAACAGAGACAGAATTCCGGCGGCAATGGATATTCCAGCTAACAGCGAAACTGAACCTTTCGACAAGGTGACCTCTATCCCGTCCGAGCGTAGGATATAAGCGAAGAAGCATTCAGAGGACCCAGTCAGTCCGTATCCGACTAGAGCAGGAGTCAGTTCAGCTTCGAAGAACGAAGAGCCAAGACGCTGCACCGAGATTAGCGGTGGACGTGTAACAGTTGTAGAGGAAAGGTCTGAAGACTTTGTAAGTCCGAGTAATTGTGATCTTGAGTGTAAAGAGTTATTGTCTAATAAACATATTCGCCCAAGTCCGAGACACACAAAATGCCTTGTCGCGTTTCTTAGGAAACAAGCGACAATATATTTATTTGTCTCATATGATATCAGTGCTTAATTATAGTAGTTGATTGTCAGAGAGTGACTTAAGTGAATGACCCTACGAAATGAGACATCCCAGCTCTTGAGTTTCACAAAATGCGAGGAATTCCTTTTCCAGATAAACAACTATGAACTTATCAAGATTGACTTTACTTCATTGTGTGAGCTATGTGATTTTATTAATGGATACATGTAGGCGTCGAACTGGGAACAGTTAGAACACACACAATTACTAAAGTCGCAGTAATATTCGTGAATCGTGAATGCCACGATGAGAGAGGTTTACAGAGACACAAAAGACAAGTCAGCGTTGTGTGACTACGCTCCGCTCAGTGATCCGGGATGATAGCATCAAAATCAATAAAATCTTGAACTTATATGCCCCACATATTTCGTTTTATTTCAAAATGCAATTAGAGTTCGAATTTGCGAGCCGCTTGCTTTATAACGCCCCTTTCCCCTACCCACATATGCCGTACTGCAACTGACAAACCCTACCACATTATCACAATCATATGCGCCCCTTACAGCATTATTGCACTCCATATAAACGGTTGAAATTGTCGCGTTAATAACAGTGGATAATAAAATTATCCATTTCACATGAAAACAACTGGCCCTTATAAAACCATATCCATATCAGACCAGCGCCATCAGGCGGTCATTTACAGTACTACGTCACGAAACGCTATTTTCTGCATGCTTAAATATCGCCACAACAAATGAGACTGTTGTGGCGGTAGGGATTCGCACTCCTGTCTTCTGGGTAATGGCAACCTGTAATTTGATACGTACCTAAGCCCATCAAATTTTCAAAGAAACCTACCATCACCATCTTAAGGGTATAAATAAAGATAAAAACATCATGATCCAACAAAATATTCTTGCCCATCTACAAGACTACACGGTCTCATAACCCAGTTGGCCACAATATGAATCAAATCTATGCCTAAGTTAACCAAGTGATGTCTTTCTTTCTCATTTCCTCACCAAAATTATGCATGCATACCCTACCACTCCCATGCGTGCCACATGCTCCGCCAATCTCCTACTCCTCGTTTCTATCACCTTAGTAATATATGGTAAAACATCACAAATTATGAAGGTCCTCATTACGAGATTATCTTCATTAGAATTATGTACAGTCATGAAAAATAGCCTGAGTTAGTTTCCTTAATATTTCTATCTATCTACCTGTCAACCTATTTATCTATAGCTCTACAACCCTTGTGAACCTTGGCCACTTTTTCAGTTTCTTAATCTATACATAGTCGGTAGAACTCCTTGGACGGGGATCAGCCCGTCACAAGGCCGCTACTTACACACAGAACATTAACACAGAATAAAGGCACACAGACATCCATGCCTCGAGTGGGATTCGAACCCACGATTCCAGAGTTAGAGCTGGCGAAGGCGGTCGTTGCCTTAGACCGCGAGGCCACTGTGATCGGCTTCTTTAGTAAGCATAAATCCTAGAGGATGGCGTTGTTAAGTGTAAAAAAATGTCGAGCCACTGATGATTTTAGTCTGATTTCAATAATTTGTGTTGCAGCTGTCAGTACTGTGATAACGAAAACAACGGGCAGAGCGAGAAGGTTCTCGTGTGTAAACTTATTAAGTGCAAGGAGTTAGGTCGCGCCATAGCTCAAGCGGTTAGTCGCTGGCTTCCCACAGCGGCGGCCCCGGTTCGATCCCGGGTCTGGTCAAGTGGGATTTCAGGTGGACAAAGTACTCTCCCAGTACTTCAGTTTCCCCTGCCAATCTTCATTCCATCAATTGCTCCACAATCACCCTCACCTATCATCTGGGACTGGTAAAATAGACCAGAAATGGCCGCAGTACAAGAGATTTAGTCCCACCCCACTGGCAATAAATAAAAGTGCAGGGAGTTAATGTAGACGTCTATATTTAGAATATGACGAAGCAGACACATTTTGCTGTGCCTCGTTCACACAATGCAACACGAAACAACTGCAGTGTGTCTGCTGTAAGTCTGGCTTCATAATCTCGTTTCTGGAGACTTGCGCTGCCGGCAAAATCTTCTTGGGCGACCCGTCGTGTAAGCTGCTTCAAAATTGCCGGCGTCTGGAGGACATAAGACTCTGATGAGGAGGATTCATCGTCACCAATTTTGTACGTTGCTGGTTATTGAAAAATGAAGTGATCCCCGCGTGTCATGAAGACGTATGGGGACGTGGAGTCATACAGCGAATTATCCTTAACTTCGACAATAGATGGAAATGATCAGCTACGCGTCCCGGGGAAATAGCCCCCTGTGGGGTTGGCTGCAGAGCCGGTCTGGACGCTGTGGAAAAGACAAATCTCTCTTGCCTCGCTGGCAATCTTAGTCCCCTTTCCTGACCGTCGAACCCGAAGCCCGTCGCTAGATCGACTGAGCACTGGATCGTAATATCCATGAATATGCCCAAAGAAACTGAGGAAAATCATGAAGAACCTCTAACTGCACAGGCGATACACAGAACGAGATTCGAATCTGATGCCTCCGAGATATAAATGTACACAGTTACTTAACTAACTCCATGGAACTGAGCCCTTCTTGAGAAACCCACAGTTGCGCAGCCGCTCAAGAATTTCTCCATCATTTTATGGGACAAGAAGGTTCATTGCCTTGTCCACAAGAGCTCACCACTAGTCCCTATCCTGAGCCAGATCAATCCAGTCCACACCACACCATCCTATTTTTCTAAGATATATTTAGAGAACATGGAAGGTGCTTAAGTACGCAAGGCGAACCTGTCACTGCTACGTGCGTTTCCTCACTCGACATGCAATACGGGTTAGGGCTCCCATACACACACACACAGTTTGCCCTCCAGTTCGGCCTGCACAGTTGAAGACTGAAAGGCAAAACTGATGTGTGTGGTGTTGCCGGACGGCCAATCGTTTGGACTGTTGGCCTGTGGGAAACCCGTCAGTCCGTCAGTTCTGCCTGCAGGACCGTAGCACGTGACGTGTGTGACTCAACATTATAGGCTGGAAGACCGTGATTGTGGCATGAAGCCTGCCGCTTTATCTGCGCGTGTATGGGGAGGAAAGGGAGTGGGTAAACTGTCACAGTTTTGCCTGTAAGGTCGATCGGAATGCCAAACTGTGTGTGTATGGGGGGCCTTTGACAGCGTTCACAGTTACACTTTACAAAAATTTCAACTGAATTCCGAAGTGACTCCCCTGATATTAGCTATAAATCTTATATTTATACAAATTATCTTTCAGACTGAGTCATGTTTGCTCTTTAATATCAAATCTAAAAGCAGTCCGAAGTAAATAGAGAGAGATCTTCAGAAATTAAGTGAAATTGACAAGAATCGATTTATATCGAACACAACAACATTTACAAGTTTGTTGTTGATAAACTACTGGTGTCAAATAGAACGCCATTAACACTGTGTTTTCAAACTCCATGATTATCTGTGACAGCATCTGTGAATCAGTCAAGTCTATAATGAAGCAGCCATAAACTACTCCAGACTGGGACAAAAAGTATAGGCCTAATTAGTTTTATTTCTACTTTTCAGCAATGATAAACGGAATTTCCTTGAGGCGCGAGGAACCAGGTGTCACAAGTTCTCTCGCCAATTAACAATAACAATTTTTCAAACACATCTGTAATGTAAAATACAGTTGTTTCAATAAAATTATTTCTCGTAACGATTTAAATGAAACGCATTTTCAGGCAGTAACAAACAACCCGGAGCCCTAACAGTCGGGGCAATGAAAGCTCGTTTCTTACAGCTACGCAATATTAGAAAAGAATGTTTTGTAAAATAAACTGGGAAATAATTAAATAAACGGCATAACTAATTTGGTTTCCGTCTGATCCAGGAGAGATTTAGAGCAGCCCCATGGCCCGTAACGTTGAAATCCAAATTACAGGCCTAATGTCTGGGGTGAGAGTTGCTGCAATGGAGGGTAAGGAAGAGATAAATGTGTTCCTGTGCTTAATTAATTAAACACCGGGACCTGAAGATGTGCAGGAGGGTGGAGGTACAGAAAATAATCTGAATTTAAATATTTATCAGAACGTTTAAACACTGCTTTATTCGGTATACCAAAATCGTGTGGACACTTAGAACGTTTACTTTCTTATTTGGTCAGTTTACAATTGAACTTAGGACCCTTTGAATATGAGGCCACTACCCTAACCATTAGACTACTCCTATACCATCATGCATAAGGTAAAGTAAAGGTATCCCTGTAACAGCCCGTGGAGGCCCATGGGGTTCAGAGACGTCGAGGGTTCCACATTTTCTAGAAAATCGACTCACAGATGGCGGTAAGGTTGCCAACCTTACCCGCTGGCCACTCTTTAATCCAAAGAATAGCCCTGGTACTCATTTCTGTTAGAGGCAGAGTCGACCCCAGGCCATACTGGGGCTGGAAGGATTAGGTAAATTGAAAAAAAAAATCACGTCATCGGGAATCGATCACGCGACCTTCCGGCTTGTAGCATATTCAGTTATGGAACGGATTGTCTTTTAATTTCCGTTTATAAACAAGATCACGACATCTCCAGCCTCGCAGACGACAGAGCGAGCGTGCCTACTGCAGGCGTGTTCATCCAAAAGAGCGCGCGTGTGCCCCCAAATATCTAAAGGGATAGTTTATTGGTTTTTAAAAGTGCCGAGACAACCCTCACTAATCGCTGTAACCAAATGGAGTGTGGGGGGTGCGGGAGGAATACAAACAACCCTCTGAAGAGTGTCCGACCGAAACCAAACCGAATCTGCCTCAGAGAAGCCGAAGGGAAGGCAGGAAGGGACGCTGGGCTGGGAAGTGAGACAGTCGACGGCCCAGAAAATTGGGGGCGAGTGGAAATGTTTAAAGGAGTATGGGGGTTCAATATAACCAATTTATTTTGTAAACAAAATTATTATTTTCGGGGTAAGAGGGTTTATTAAATTTAGTAGCCATTCTGATTCTTTCTAAACAAAATATATGCAGTTCTCATCTCTCCCATGCCTGCTATATGTCCAGCCCACTCTTGATCTAATCACCATAATATTTTTAAAGATAGAGAACGTGTATCTTCCCATTATGAAATGTTCTCACATCTCCCAAGGTTTTGGCGTTAGGGTTGTAGATATTCGAAACCAAAATTTGTATAAATCCGTGAATTGGTTTGGCAGACAAAATACCGCAAAAACGTGACCAACAAATCAGTATTCACTTTATTATGCTAGTACAGGAAGGAGAATAGGTCGCCTGCTCCATTCTGTTTAATTATCTCTGAAATCATAGCAGTTTCCATGCACATTCCTGCCGGTTTCACAACAGAACACATCACGCGAGGAAAAAGCGACTCAGACATCGGCGCGTGCGACCGTACCGACGATACGACTGATTACGTTCTCACGAGCGTTCATAAACAAGGCATTTCATGTCCCCTCACACGCGGAAGTCAGGTGATAACGGTGGCCAATTCTGAGGAACTTGGCGAACAAGCCGGCCCAGGAATGTACCAATTCAAGTACACATCCACGTGAATGTTAAAGCGGATATCCCGAACATTTCGCACACCGATGGAAGTCCAGAGTGTGTAAAGTCGTGTAGTTTATTGCAACAATAAACGTGTCTGTCTTATTAAAATAATCTTAAATTTCCTTTCCCATAGTTCTGTAGACGTTGGGAACCGTGTCCGTATTGATATAGCATATTCCAGTCAGAATATCCTCAGGAATTTCTGGTACTCATTCCTGTTAAAGGCTGAGTCCACCTCAGGGCCATAGTGCGGCTGGAAGAATTAGGTCAATTGAAAAAACAATTACATCATTGGGAATCGAACCAGCTGCCTTCCTGCTTGTAGTGTAGTGCCTCAACTAAATACGTTACCTAATGCTCCCTGGGGTTTAAGGGCTGCCGGAGCGTGAGGCTGACAACCTTATTGCTATCTGTGAGTCGCTTGTTCAGAGAAAATTTGGGAGCCTCGATGTCTCACAACCCTATAGGCCTCCACGGCCTGTTACAGGGATAGCCTTACCTCATGAATAACCTCCCGAAAATATGGAACACTCTGTATAACATTTCCAGAAATGTTCGTTCGACCTGGAGCACCCGTAATGGGCACAGCACGATTCCCTCAAGTGGGAAGTACGGCAGGTGGCAGCAGCTGTTGCGTTACTGTCCGCCCAGCCACTCAGCTTCTGACAGCAAGTAATTTGTTACTGCACAATACCGGGGCAGCCTCGCACAAGGATTCATTAGAGCGCTATCACTCACACGTTTCTTGGGCTTCCTACCTGCTCTAATTACACAACAGAGAGCTCAAGTCAGCATCATCCTTGGCCAAAGCGTGCAGGCTACTGGACGAAATTCTTCGCTGACCTGAGCCGAAACATGAAAGGATAATGGGTCTATAATCCGTCTTAAAGTAAAAGGTAAAGTTGTCACTGCACATAATTAATTGAGCACTGGGCCATGAAGACGTTTTGGGGAGTGGGATTATAGCTCCATCGTCCTTGACCTCGACATAGGTGAATGGTCAGCTTCACACCCCAGCCCCTTTGCCCCCGGGGAAATAGCCTCCGGTGAGTCCCAGATGTATGGGGGAGTAGAGTTAAAGCTCCGCCATTTTTGACCTCGACACTATATGGGGTGAGTTGTCAGTTTCACGCCCCGGCAGCTTTACACCCAGAGAAAGAGCACATGCCATCTATTGTTGTGAGGCTAAGTAAGGATCATAGCCGGTCTGGAAGCTGTGGAGGTGAGAAAAATCTCTTGCCCTTGCAGGGAATCGAATCCCGGGCTTCCAGCCCGTGGCCAATTGCTGTATTGACTGAGCTATCCCTCATCAGTCTTACAGGACCTAAATGCTGAAATTATCGTTTCGGTCTATTTTCTGCACATGAAGAATACCTATTTTTTTTTTCTGTGTCGTTCTGTAGCCAGGGAAATTTTGCTATGGACTGATCCTGTTTTAAGAGTTCGGCAAGTGTATAAACAGAATTTATGACACTCCTATGATTCGGAATTACGCAAAAAGAACAATACTCGACTCGGTATTAGTTGCAAGGACCGGCTGAGTGGATATTGAGACGTATTGCTGCAAAGACAACTGCTCAGGAGAACTTGGCATGAGATAGAATTCACTTAGATTGCAGGAAGAAACTTCACTGTATATTGTCACGTGTTTCCGTGACTAAGACGCGGGTTTGGATTGGAGAATCGGTTTATTGGAACTTCACTAGTGATAACGAAAGTTTGTTCTTACACTCTGAAGATTACTGTAACTATAGCACATGTAACGTCACACACTAAATCTTCTAATTTTTCTTCTGGCCACACTGCTCTTCCCTTTGAACTTCGGGACTCAAGCGAAGTCAATCTCAGTCACGTATTCTCCCATATCCTCTCGGTACGGACCACGCACAGAAAACACAGTTAAATTGTTGCGTAGCTCAGATCACACAGAAAACAGGTCACGTACTAGAAATAACTACCTCTCCAGTCCATAGGCTCACTGACTGTTGCCTAACAACGAGCTATAAACAATAACCCTATTGTTGCGTGCGCGTATCGTGGGATGTTTATGGAGCCGTTGCCTGACAATGCGTTGACATGTCACAATATCTATCCATAGACCTACAGCCTTTTCGGAAATTCAAAACCGGGTCTTCCCAAGGAATGAGTCATTTTAACAGTATGTTATTAAACTTTAAAATTAGGTCCAAAATTGCTACAAAAACGAAGTCTTTTCACCATTATGAGCTTTCTAAAGAGAATGATATACCTAAAACTTATATAAAGGACAGAAGTATATGTATTTAAAAAAGCTATAAATCTATATAGTGAAAGTAGATAACCTTGAACCTCGACTGCATCAATCTCTCGCCCCTTTAACTATTAGAAACACTCGTAACATTCGATTTAGGCCTTTCTGTATCATTAAATCATTTCCCCTTCTTCACATAAACATCATCATCCCCTTTATGCATTCCCCCTTGTAGGAATATCAGAAAAACTAACATGCAATTGCGCGAAGTTAATTCGATTTCGACGAATTATCCCCTCACACACTCCGGCCGTTGTTAAAGTAACCCTCTGCCCCACTTCCTTCCGTTTAACAGTGCACTTCAAACAAAAAGAAATGCCCTTCACATAACGATCCGTAACATTTCCCAGCATAAATGTTGGTATTCCGCTGATGTTGTCTGTGTCACGAACTTTTCTCAAGAAGCATGGAGTATTTTCATGTGTCTCGTGCCGTTCATCACTGAGGTCTGAACACTTGGTTAAGAAAATCTGGCAGAAAAAGTCAGAAAACGAAAGAAATCCACGTAACAGAGTTCCTGAGAAGCTTACAGTAGCACATACAAGTTAAGCTATTCCCCGACTTTTACATAATCCCAATGTCAATTGACTTTTTCACAAGAGCTCTCCACTGTTCAGTACCTGAGCCAGATAAATCCAGGCCACGCTCTCAATCCTGTTTAAGCTACATATTAAGGGAGAGGAGTCAGCGTGGCTCAGTCGGTATAGCGACTGGCTACGGGTTGGACGACCAAGGGGTCGGAGTATGAGTCCCGATGGGGGCAAGAATTTCCACTTCTCCATGTTGTCCAGACCTGCTCTGGAGCCCACCCAACCTTCTATCCAATTGGTACTGATGGCTCTTTCCCCGGGGTAAAGCGGCCGGGGCGTGAAGCTGTCCAGTCACCTCCAAACAGTGCTGAGGTCAAGAAAGCTTGGGTCTATACATCCACCCCCCC
>NW_019739945.1:472238-485851 GCF_002891405.2 Cryptotermes secundus
AGTCAAGAAAGGTCTATACATACCCCCCCCCCCCCAAGACTTCATGGCGCAGTGCTTAATTAGTTAGCACAAGGGCAACTTTACCTTTACATATTAGAGGACAGAAATTCGTAATAAACAAAGTTAGAAAGCGCATGCCAGGACAGCCGGTCTCTAAGCCTAGATTTCAACAAGGGTAAGAAAGAATGCTTCAAACTCGACCGAGACTTCGTATGTGATTAGAATATTGCAGCCACGTTTTGGCAACAGGTGAACGTGAGTGGTCACTTTCAGGGTCCAGCCTCCATATTCGCAACGATGCTTGGGTGGTAAGCTGGTCTGACCTCGAACCTCGGACCTTCCGACCCGTACACATTCTGGGGAGAGCCGTCTCGGCTCAGCAAGTGTTTGCTCAACAGCAGGCGGTTCCAAAGCCCTCAGAGTGCCAGGGATTTCAACATGCTATGGCGTAGTAGGGAGTTGGTAGCAGCAGCATTGTAGCAGTGTAGTGGTAGTAATGGTGAGGGACGTGGTGCAGTAGTAGTACAAACAAGGTAAAGCCATCCCTGTAATGGCCGTGGGGCCCATACAGTTGTGACACTGGACAATCGGCTCACAGAAGGCGGCGAGGTTGTTTGCCTTACGCGCCGGCAGCCCTTTACCCCCATGAAGATTCCCGGTACTCATTTCTGTTAGAGGCTGAGTCGACTCCAGGGCCATAGTGCGGCTGGAAGATTAGGTAAATTGAAAAATCCCGTGACCTCATCAAGAATATAACCCGCGACCTTCCGGCTTGTAGCATAGTGCCTCAACCAAATACGCTATTGCGTGCCTCGCAGTGGTAGTGGTAAAAACAACGTTTCGTTGCAAATGCAAAAGACAATTCCCCTGTGACCTCATAGCAGAGAAGCCGGAGTGTGTGGAGCAGTCATCGGGCGGAAATTTAAAACAGTTTTTTCCAGATCCGCGCAACAAATTCACGTTTATTTCTACGCAGTGAAACTGACATTTCTAGTGAAGTCGCTCATATTTTCTGCCGGTGGCACTTCTTCGTGTACTCGGGCAAGAATGAAACAAATTTCGTTTAATTTCCGCGTGTGCAGTTGATATAAATATAAATTGAAATAGGAGTGAGTCTTCCCATGAAAACCCAGCATTACGGTATGAATGATTAATAGCTCATCGCAGTGTCTGTGTTTATTTAGCCGAAACAAGCAGTGGCTTTGTTGTCAGGTGTAGATATGCTCCGCGCACACTCAACATGAAACCAGCTTCGACGCATCGATTTGCACACACACAGTATCAACACGGTTAATACAGTGCGTACACCACCGTTCTGCGGTGGTATGACTCACGGCAAATTGCAGCCGCGGCGCGCACTTGATTGTACGCACTGTATTATTATCGAAACGCTGTAACTTACATTTAAGGCCACAGTTCTTATTACGGGGATGTTCTGAAAAACCAATTTAAAATAAATTTGAAGTTTTACATCGGTGACTATGAGGTTTGCTCACTTCTTGGATGTGACGCCGTGAAATTTATTTACGATCTGTTTAAGGACGCTGTTTCTAGCTCAGACTACATATCGTTCAGCGGTAAGACAATGAATTAACGTCGGATTGAGAAACACGTGGAAGAGGTCGTGGCCTATTTCAAGGTACAATCTCTGCATTCGCCTGAAAAAAATAAGAAAAATCACAAAAAATTCGCTCAGGACACTGAGTGTCACCTCCCCCTGACGAACCCTGCTCTGCCTTGGTGACGTCATATGGTCTAGCAGATCGTTGCTTCCATCTTCATGACGACTTCGCTGACGATCAACCAAACAGAGCTAAGTCTCATCTCTGAAGGAGGTAAGCTTAGAAAACTAAGACTTCGTCTTGTTACACACATCCAGCCAAACATAACTTGCAACATGAATGTTTCCTGTGTGCGTTCTGTGCAACTCTGCATGTCTAATCGGCCGTGGTTTCATTTATTAGAGACAAACCTATTGTTGCAAATCTAAGTGCATTACAGAAAGACGGAAATTTTGTTTCTTGTATTTCGATAAATACTCGACTTACAGAAAAGCTTTTCAAACGAAAATTTCTGATCTCTGCATTTGATTCTATGTGAAAATTCATTTGTTTATCCTTTTTTGAAAAAATAAACAACATTCGATTTAAGCTCATGTACTTTAGTAAAAATAAATGGTATATTTGTCACCTCGTTTAATTAATTAAGCACTATGTCATGAAGACACATGGGGAAGTGGAGGTATAGCTCCACCAATCTTGATCTCAGCACTACATGGATATAAATAGTCAGCTTCATGCCCCCAGCCGCTTTACTCCTAGGGAAGAAGCCCAGGTACCAATTGCATATGGGGCTGGGTAGGCTCCAAATTCGGTCTGGACTTTGAGGAATACAGGAAAACCTCTTGTCACTGCTGGGACAGAACCCAGGCCGTCCAGCCCGCAGTGTGTTGCAATACCGACGGAGCCATTCCGATCCACGTGTATTAGACCGAGAGAAACCGAAATTAAACGTACCGTACAACATTCAGTGTGGTCTCGAAATGCAGGAATCCAGAATTTAATGAGAAGTTTCGGAGTTTAAACACGTCTACGGCTTGAGAGTCGCGATCTCTCTCTTACGCGTTCCTTTTATACTACTGTTCAGTTGGCACAGGTATTGGTCTCATCATTACAAAAACTTACTTCCGAAATCAGCTGTTCAGGACAAAAGCGCTTTCAGAGGTAAGAGCTATATTACACATCACAGTATTCATTAGTTGCAGATTTAACGATGCTTTTTAATTTGAAGAATTGATATAACATCAACTGGAGAATATTGTGACATGACGCCTGAGAACCACAGTAGTCCATTGTTAGACAACGGTTCGCCATGAAATTAGCACACGTACCCGAGGCAACAAACAGATGCGTAATAGTCCGTTTGTTAGACAACGGTTTGTCAAAAACGCGTATCCATGATAAAGAATAGACGCAGTAAACCGCCAGTCGTAAAGTAATTCTGACTCTGACTCTGATTCGGAAGTGATTCTTCCTTCGTCATTCGTCCTTAGTGACTCGTAAGTGGCCAATTCGTGAATCAGGACCAAGTCACTCACAGCAGAAGAGAAGACACTCGCAGTCCAGCAGAGTGGAGCGAGTCTAAAGGAATCATTGATTGTGAGCTGTTGTGATTGGTTGTAATTGTAATAGACGTGCCAGTAAATCAAATTATCCAGTCAAGAACCAGTTATTATCAGTCGCGGAACCCGGGCCCGTGACAATACGTTAGTGAAGGGTTAAGCAGGTAGGGATTTTGAAGGAGACGGGTTTGGTCTATGTGAACATAAATGTCGGGCAAAATCTAGATTTCGAGAGAGACTGAGGAAGACCGTGATACCCAAAGTGGGCCGTGTAGAATCGAACCATGCAAATCATAGCCCAAATATGGCTCCGACTAGTCACCAAGTTCTGAACTTGATCTTTGAGCCGCTGCTGCTGGTGGGACATCTCCCGTCAGCCACCATGGGAACATTCACAGCCGCAAATCACAGCAGATTGTGTGGGTGCTGGTAGCCGGGGTGGGGAAGTGTTGCTATGGAAACCGAGACCATCATCTCCCGCACGCGCAGATCCCCAAAGAGATAACTTCGCTAGCACCCGCCACCCCACCACCAACCCGCTGGTACCCCTCTTGAAAACACCAGGTTCAACATTGGACCCACTCTAAATAATTTCTTTGCAGCAGATCAATACCTCACAATACCTGAACATCACAAAACCAAAATCGAAACTGCACAGCTATAGCCAACAATTTAAATTAAACCGTCTACCAACGACTTAAAGTGACTTACACATCTATACATTTGGGCTGGATGGCCAGGGTTCGATTCCTGGTAGAGTCAAGAAGTTTTTCTCTGTTCAACAGCGTCCATGCCCTCTATGAAGCCAACCTTTCCTCCTGTTCAATCCAAATAGGGGCTCTTTCCTCAAGCGGATTGCGGCTGAGGCGAGAACCCGACATAGCATAGGCATTAGAGGTTAGGATCAGTGGAGTTGTACCTCCACTCACTCACACACACTTCTTCATTGCGTGATGTTAAGGAACAACTTCACATGTTTTCATAGCAGCAGACAAAAGTTCAACGTTGCTAATATGAAAGTTATTCATTAGACGTGACTGCAAGGATCTGCAAATCTGCCTACAACTGAACTTAAACTTGTCCTTCAACTTCTTGCCTTAAGGGAAAGCTGACCCTGTCCTTAATTAAACACAACCCATGAAGATGTAGAGGGGTGCAAAGGTGTAGCCCACTATTCCTGACCTAGGAACTTAGTGGTGAGTTATCAGCTTCACACCTTGGCCTCTTTTTCCCCCCGAGGAAAGAGCCCCCGGAGGCTGGGTGGCCGCAGAGCAGGTCTGGAAGTTGTGCAATACAGAAAAATCTTTTTCTTGTGCCGAAAATCGAAACTCGGCCCTCCATTTGCAGCCCCTCGTTACACCGAATGTGCAATCCCCCCCCATGAAGGGTTTCTCGTCAACATTCTGCGTAAATTCACCGTATTCCGGTCAAGGCGGGCACAGCCACCAGATTGCTTCGTCATACCAACGCTGCATGACCACGAACCGCCCTCTCCTCAGTTTATGCTTCCTACATCCTAACACTTTCCTAACCACTGTCAGCCTGTCAGCACAGCTGCAGCACAGTAGCACGTACCACATTATACAGGAATATTTTAGTATCCATATGCAATGAGAAAATATTTTTCACTTGAAAAGTAAAAAGGAATGCATACCGGGTTCTGGTAAGAAAGCCGGAAGAAAAGACACAACTCTGAAGATTTAAAGTAGTTGGGACGATAATATTAAAATGGATCTTAGAGAGAAAGGATGGAGGTTGTACTTATTGGATTAATCTAGCTCGGGATAAGGACCAGTGGCGGGCTCTTGCAAACACGGTAATAAACCTCCGGGTTCCGTAAATATTGGGAAGTTCTTGAGCAGCTGAGCGACTGTCGGCTTCTCAAGAAGGCCTCAGCTCCATGAATTTCGTTACATAACCAAATCATTCTTCTTCATATAAGATTTAACACATTCATTCCCAGATCCCTTGGTTTGAAACAGTTCCGAGCGAGGTGCTGATTGCGGCTTGTTGTTACTTTGTGGTTGGTTATGTTCTCGTGACGAAACGATCAGCCCAGTAAACATTTATTTTGGTGGATTTGAGACTTCAACGGGAGTTACAATGAAAAGTACAGTCTTCTGGGTTGTAACCCCATGCAGTTTGGAGAGATCCTGACCTTTCGGAGGAATATATCGCCTCTATCTTTAGACACAAAAATTCGAAAAACAAATCAGCATAAACAGGTTGAAACTTGAGCTCGACTGAGCTGGAAGTCGTTTCAGAGGAGCATATAGGTTCCATTTTTGGGTCGAGAAGTAAGACAGAGAGGAAACCAGCAGAAACAGGATGAAACTCTGAAGATGGATGCGTTATATTACTCCGAAACTTTGGGCTCAACCCGCAGTACAAAGCTTTACTTGAAGACAGTACAATTTGTAGGCCTATATGATTTGTATTTACTAATTTCCTAGGAGACGCGATAACGCAGTCGGTATAGTGACTAGCTATGGACTGGACGACCGAGGAGTTCGAGTTGGAGAATAAAGAATTCTATCTTCCGCACCTAGTCCAGGCCGTCTCTGGAGCCCACCCAGCCTACTATCCAATGGGTAACGGGGGCTCTTTCTCTGGGTTCAAGAGACTAGGGAGTGAAACTGACAACTCACATCCATCTAGTATCAAGGTCAAGAAAACATGGATCTACACATCCACTCCCCCATGCACTTTATGGCTTAGTGATTAATTAGTGAATCAAAGGGACAACTTTGCCTTTTTTCATTCATTAATTTCTCTGCCGGCTTGTGCCAGAGCTTCACGGCACCTCTCACACAAACAACTGAAACCATTAGCAGAGACGACAAGTACCTGACTAAACACTCAATTTAAAACTGTCTTTTCTTCGGTTTCGTAATATATACATAATTCTGAGATAATTTAACGGCTTCTGGCGTGATGATGGCCAGAAATAGTGGCCGAAACATGTCATAATGTAGAAACCGTAAACCTATCTTAGAATTAAACAAATATTTTGAGAATGAAACAGTATAAACTACTCTACACAAAACATGATGCTAGAATACAATATTATTTAACTTTCCTAAATGTGCTTCCTGGCATGCACTGTCTTCGCTCGCTCGGAAGCCGGGATCCTGGGTTCGAATCCCACTCAGGGTATGGATGTCTAGTTTATGTGTGTGCGTTTTTCTGTGTTTGTGTACAGGTAGAGGCCTTGCGACGAGCTGATCACCAGCCCAAGGAGTCCTACGGAACGTGTAAGTTCTAGAAAAACCGAAGTGAACGGAGAAGTTCATGGAGGTAGGCCTAGGCCCACTGGGGCTGTAGTGCCAAGAAAAAAAATGTGCTTTCTAGAGCAACCTCAGAAGTGAATTGTAGTAAAGCATCCCACTGCGCAATTTTGGCACAGTGTCAACTAGAAATTTAGAAGACATGTTCAAAATCTGACCTGAATATATTTAGGCATATGTTTGAAAATGGTGTTCAATATAATACAGTTCTGCAACGAACCAGAACTGAAGTTTGTCCGTACGTACTTCGCTCTGTCCATTAGTGTGTTAAATTTGTGACAATGACAATTCGGGTAGCTGTCCGCCCTCCCTTGCTTATCTTTGGTCCCACAATCCTCTAAGAACCTTGCCGTCCGTTACAGCACATGTCTATTCTTCTGTATTACTTGCCTTTTCCCCTCGACTATTCAATTTTATCTCTCGTAAATCATTTTCTACATCTTCCACCTATTTCTGTCTGAACCGTGTAACATTTCTTCAACTTACCGTATTACTTTCAAATTTTCACCTAGCCACTATTTTTGATGGACTATAATCACATGCCCCAACCACTTAAACCTTCTTTTAATACCCGCTGACATCAGGATTATTATAAAATTCACTTCCGACCACTTTCTCTGTTACCCGTCCATAAACGTTCTTAAATATTTTCGCTTCTCACTTACGTACTTAATCCGATGACTTTCAAGTCCCAGCGTACAACTGTCTGCTAGAACCTCCAGCCAGTTTGGGGATAAATGCATTTACACACATAAATCCACATTTCCACAAATTAACTTCCAAACCACCACAGGTATAGAGGTGTGAAAGACTGTTCCTTCCTCTGATCTTCGAGACAGCACAGTGTCATCTATTGAGAGAATTTCTGTACTAAGTAACACATTTAAAAAGCAAGTACGCCAAACCGATCTCTTCAGTTCATGGCGTGCGAACGATTTTTTTTCCTGTGGCGCTACAGCCCCAATTTGGGCCTAGGCCTACCTCCATGAAAATCTCCCTTTCACTTCGGTTTACTAGATCATACACATTCGGTAGGACTCCTTGGGCGAGTGATCAGCTCGTCGCAAGGCCTCTGCCTGTTTATACAAACACAGAAAAACGCACACAAACATCCATGGCCTGAGTGGGATTCGAACCCACGATCCCGGTTTCCGAGCGATCGAAGAGAGTGCATGCCTTAGACCGCTCAGCTACCGTGACCGGCGTGCGAACGATTAATATTACGTAACTTCTTGAGCCATGACAATGTTTTATATACATGTGGCTTTTGGGAAATAGCCCCGTATAGTCTGGAAAAATCAACCGACCTTTCGGAGAAACATACCGCCTCCACAAGCATAAGGCAGGCATCAAGCAAAGTAATCGGTTCGCTCTGTATGTATATACCGAGTATCAGCCCATACGAAACAGCGGGTAAAATTACAGTTCTGCACATTGACATTCAGCAGACGGCAAGACACAGTTGCAATTTCAGTAATGTCCTGGCAGTGGGGACTCTGCAGTGCCGCGTATCTGTTGTGGTAACTCCCACTGAACTCTGCCTCGCATTCCTAGTGCCGTCAACACTGTTAGGAAGGGCGGAGCAGAACAAAAACACTGGTGATGCTAGGAGGGTGGGGATATCAAAACAAAAGTGCACCCTCATGTAAAATGAGATGAGAACTTGAGGTCCTGGTTCATAAGAGATGAACTCAAGCATAGGATAGACCACCCTGTGTCATATAATAGGGACGACACTAGTTGTCACGTGCAAAAGCGGCACACGGTCACAAAATATTTTCGAGAGATTCTACGAACTTCCACAGGGAGTACATTCACGGTGAAGCCACGAGCACAGGGCGGCAATGTTCAGCTACATACCGTGTACATAGCAAACGTGACTGACGTCGGTTTAGTCTTTTCAGAAGTGGTACAGGTGAAGATATAGTTTCCCCTGTGTTTGATTAATTAAGCACTATACCACGAAGTCATGAGAAGTCGGGATAGCTCAGTCGGTATAGCGACTGGCCACAGGCTGGACGAACGAGAGGTCGGAGTACGAGTACCGGTAGGGCCAAGAATTTTCTCTTCTCCACTTTGTCCAGACCGGCTCTGAGTCCACCCAGCCTCCTATTAAAGGGATACCGGGAGTAAAGCGGGCGGGGTGTAATGCTGAGCCGCACCTCCAGCTAGTGTCGAGGTGAAGAAAATGTGGATCTATACATCCACTCCTCCATACACCTTCATGGTGTAGTCCTTAATTATTTAAGCACAGGGAAAAATTTACCTTTTTAACACGAAGACATATGGGGGAGTGGAGGTATAGCTCCACCATTCTTGAACTCGGTACTTGATGAAGGTGAATGATCAGCTTCCCAACTTGGCCGCCTAACCCCCGGGGAAATATCCCCCGGAACGCATTCGATAGGAGGTTAAGTGGGTCTTAGAGTGTGTCTGGACACTGTGAAGTGAAGCATAATATTTTCCCCTCGCCGGAAATCGAATGCCGGCCGTCCAGCGCAAAGGCCGTCGCCGTAAAGACTGAGATATGCCGGTTCCTCTGTTCATAGATGATATATCCGAACTATGTGGCCACCATTTACTCTTTCTTATGGAGGAAGGAACTAATACAATTATCGCAATGAAAGTTTTGTTACTGCTTGAGAAGAGATTCGATTTTGAACTCTAACTTACAGGTTACCTACCGTACCTGTAGCCTTGGGGATGGGGGGACGTGGTAACGAGGTTGGTTGAGGAACTATGCTACAAGCCGGAAGGTCGCGGGTTCTAGTCCGGATGAGGTGGATTTTTTCAGTTGACCTAATCCTTCCAGCCTCACTATAGCCCTGGGATCTACTCAGCCTCAAACAGAAGTGAGTACCAGGCCCACCCTATGGGCCCCCACGTTATGTTAGAGGGATAGATTTTTTTTTTTTTACCAGTGGCCTGTACTTCGATGAGGCAGAAGTCCACATTCAGTTTCAAATGAACACACGCAAATTGTACTACTTTCT
Organism: Cryptotermes secundus; assembly: GCF_002891405.2. Taxonomy (NCBI): domain Eukaryota; kingdom Metazoa; phylum Arthropoda; class Insecta; order Blattodea; family Kalotermitidae; genus Cryptotermes; species Cryptotermes secundus. The sequence goes on from NW_019739945.1 coordinate 481,640, forward strand.
GTCTAAAGCATCTTCGAGTCTACATCATTTCTTGAGCGGACAATCTCTCGGAAGAAATGTCCCGTGTGTTGAACTTTCTGTTGCTACTGCAACGGGCTGCGTCTGCTGATAGTGGCATACACTCAAACGTGTTTAAATTACATTTACCTGCGGCAAATGGGCTTAATTTTAGAAGAACAAATTTCAACCTTCAAAACTAGTAGCTAATTTTTGTAAACTTTTTTTATTACTTAATAATTGTTAACTATTTCGTTCTATTGTAACGTTATGCCAGGAGCCGAGCCTTTGAACAGGATAATTCACGGTAACTGAGAAGGCTAAATCTGAGCGGAAGCAGACACACTGTCCCTGTAATTAACTGTTCAGAGAACATAAAAATAAACATTTCAGGAGAACTGCTATCGGTCAGTGGCTTCCGAATACAAAACATGAAGACTAACTTTGTACAACAGAATTCCGAAGTAAGATCAGAACTGTGCGCAGCGGTAATGTAGTTGGTGGAGGCACTATTCTACAAGCCGGAAGGTCGCGGGTTTGATTCCCGATGAGGTCATTTGATTTTTTTCAATTGACCTAATCCCTCCAGCCGCACTATGGTCTCGGGGTCGACTCAGCCTCTAACAGAAATGAGTACCATGATCTTTCTAGGGGGTAAAGTGCGGATGGAGCGTAAGGCTGACCTCACCGCCATCTGTGAACGTGGGAGCATCGACGTCTCACAACCCTATTGGTCTTCACAGCCTGTTAAAAAGATAGCTTTGACTTTAAGATAAGTAATATACTACAGCCTAACTTCTGCACTCAGATTCAAAAAATATCCTTCAGAAATGAAACTGCAGTTCCAAGTGAGCCTTAGGCCCGTTTTGCACTTAGCCCGGAAGAATTACAAGTATCAGTGAGAATCTGCGGGCTCCACTTCCGAGTATGCGCACCACATGCGGGTGGTCCGCCAACTACTGGCGCCTCTTGTCATCGTAACAAAATGGAAGAAAGCAGCTTCTTAGAAATGTCAACGAAACGGTCGCATTCTGACTCTACTGGCGAATTTGTCGCGCAGGTCACAGATGGCAGCACTGCATTCTGAGCATGCTGAGACCTTTACCAGCTAACAGTACTTCAGGTAGTGTAGAGGTTTAGGGCATTTTATTGAACACGAATATTCAAAAGGTGTTCACAAGAGTCCACTGTAGAGAGGGGTTCGATGGAACTCCGTGTAATTCAACCGACGTTTCGGAGAAATGTCGCCTCCATCTTCAGCGTCGAAGAATAAGCCAAGCAAGAAACCAGCGTGAGGGAGATAGCAAGCAATTCCTTGCTTGGCTTATCCTGCGACCCTGAAGACGGAGTCGACATGTTCCTCCGAAACGTCGGTTGATTTTCAACGGACTACGAGGCATCAAAATTCTTGTTAACCACCGCTGTGAGAACCTCAATTCCCACAGATAAAACTCACAACCTCACACCTTTTAATTTTAATATTATCCCCACTTCTACATCCATATCCTCCAAACGATTTCTCTTCAGGGTTTCCAGATAAAACTGTATATATTCTCAAGTCCGTGACTCTACACCTCCAATCCCGCACACGTCTTCATGGCGTAGTTATGCACAGGGACAAATTTACCTTTACTTTTTATTTAGAGACGCCTCAGACTGCGAGGCCCCATTTGGCTCATTTGTATATGGGCCCCTGCATGCAGGGTTCACAAATAGGCTGGTTGCTCTGAAGTACCTCTCTCTACAGACCTACGTGTAACTCCAGCTTTGGCAACAGCGACTAGACGTCGCAGGGAGGCCGCCAACAGCATCAGACTTGGAGCACCTTAGGGTAGTGGGTTTGAGTCACTGTTTGCGCCAGGTTTCTCTTTACCCTCTTCCCCTACACGTTCAATGTGAGGGACTGGCTCTCTTCCTGCGGAGTTGTACAGGCCTGTCCCGATTTCTGCTTTACAAAAGCAGCACTTTATGCTGCTCCTAGACTACTGCAGAGCCGGGATAGCTCAGTCGTTATAGCGACTGACTACGGGCTGGACGGAGTTCGAGTCCCGATGGGGTTAAGGGTTTTCACTTCTCCATGTCGTCCAGACAGGCTCTGGGGCCCATCCAACCTGCCAGCGAATGGGCCCTTTCCCTGGGTGTAAAGTGGCGGTTGGTTGAAACTGATCACTCACCTCAAGCTAGTACCGAGGTGAAGAAAAATGTGGATCTATATATCAACTCGCCTAGTAGTAGTGCTTAATTAGTTAAGCACGGGGACAACTTTATCTTTTCATCATCATCATTGGTTCTACAGCCCTTTGTTGGGACCTGGTCTCTTCTTCAGTTTCGTAATATCTTTTACACAGACGGCAGGACTCCTTGTACGAACCCAAGGCCGCTACCTATATACAGGACAGCACAAACAGAATAAACACAGACATCCATGTCTCGAGTGGGTTTGGAACCCACGATCCCAGCGTTCGAGCTAGCAAAGACAGCTCATGACTTGGACCGCGGGGCCTCTGTGGCCGGTACCTGGTAATTGACTTCACTAAAAATGGGGGGGGTGGAATGACCGTCATCCTAGATATAATATCGTGTGGTAGATGTTTAATGATATTTCCGCATGCTGCCTCCATCTTCAGGGTAATCTTACTTCAACATCATAACCACGATCGTGAGAAATTCAAATCTTGCGCAAGGTTATGCCGTTTCCACGCAGTGTGACGATGTACCTAGCGCCGCCAAGTGTCAGTAGCAGCAGACGTAAATATACGGCACTCTGCAATGTGCTACTAGTTAAATTTTGCTCATAAAAATTAAAATAATACAGCCAAATCGCCACGTCCTACCTACGCGACGTGTAATACGTATGTTCGGTTCCTTTTATTTGGTTATTTAACGACTCTGTCACTATTGAGAATGTACAGCTTCTGATGATAGGATGAGTAATGAATATGGGTCAGTTGCTGGAATGGTAGCTTGACCTAGACTCGAACCCGAACCGCCGAGGTTGGAAATACTTATAGCGCTCCCCCAATTTGTCATTAATGAAAAGTGTACTGTGTGACCTAAACAACATTCATTACTTAAACTTAATTAGCAGATTATGAAATGAAAAGGTATATTTTTTATTCTCTTAGGTGGGTGGGGGGGGTGGAGTCCAGCTGGGTCCACTCGGCACGGCGGCCATTGATTGGCATATAGTAGCCTGCCCCGGTTGATTATGATGATGAAGAATTTGGTGGAATGAAGATTTGCAGGGGAAACCGAAGTACTCGGAGAGTACTTTGTTCACCACAAATCCCATTTAACCAGACCCCGAATCGAACCCGGGGAGCCGTGGTGGGAAGCCAGCGACTAAATGCTTGAGCTATGGGGCGGCCAAGGAAAATGGTTAGTGAAAGTGTGGGGAAAATCATCCAAATGTAGTGAAGTGAAGTAGTGAATTGTGAGTGCATGAGTTCATGTCATTACACATTTCATTATTGTTACTGTTTAGTGTAAAGTGTGTTTGCTAATTTAGATAATTGTAGTTTGTAAATATATTTGCATTGTACTTATTGTGTGTATTGGGTCCTTTATTGCTTGTATAGCTTTGTGTGCTGTGTTTTGTTTGGGCGTGGTATGTTATTTTGTGTGATGTGTCTTATTGTAGTACCACTACCATCGAGTAAACCCCCATTTGTAGTTATAATAATAATAATAATATCAGATACCATGTCACGAGGAACGCATCTCGCAACTGCAGACATCGAACTGCAGTTTATTACCCAATACCGCGGCGACAACCATCACAGAATGACTTCAGTCAAAATAAGTTTGAATGCCGTGAAGGAGATTGGGCAAGGTGCCCTCAGCTGCAACTCCTTGCATGTGTTGTACCATTACACAAGGAGTAACGCGAGAAGCCGTTCCATTGTTTTGGACAACATGAAATCATTGGGGACTCGTTGTATTTATCAAGACGTTACAATCCGACGATGTTTCGCGTTGTATCTAAACTCTACATTGTAAGAACACTCAACAAGACACGCTCTTTGAAAAATGAGGTTTCAGCAGACGTTGAAATAATGTGCCCTATACCAAGTTCACTTCTTTGATAAATACTAGCAAATATTTGAGTTCACAAAAGGGACAAGTTTGAAGAACTATGTTAATGTGTCAACTCTCGATAATAAAGTAAAGTAAGTAAAAGCAAGTTCATGGAGGTAGGCTAGGCCCACTGGTGCT
>NW_019739945.1:485879-548922 GCF_002891405.2 Cryptotermes secundus
GACAGGCCATGAAGACTCATAGAGTTGTGAGACGTTGAGGGTCCCACATTACCTTGACAATCGGCTCAAAGATGACGGTAAGGTTGTCAGCCTTACGCGCCGGCCGTGCTTTACTCCCCAGGAAAATTATTTAATTCCTGGTACTCATTTCTGTTAGAGGCTGAGTGAACCCCAGGGCCATAGTGCGGCCGGAAGGATTAGGTCAATTGAAAAAAAAATCCAATGACCTCATCGGTATTTGAACCCGCAAACTTCCGACTTGTAGCATAGTGCCTCAACCACTACCGCGTGTCCCCCTCGATAATAAAAAATACAATTAATTGTCTAAATTCCATATTTTTACACAGTCAACTGAACATCGCCGTTATGTGGTTAGCGCTATTTTCTCTTTTTTGCATTCGCGAAGTTTCGTGGTTTTCTTCAAAACCTTCAGGCAAATATCCGGAGAGCACTCTAAATTACGTCACGAACATTTGCTTCAACATTATTATTTCCAATTTATTATCCACTTCTGCTCTATTGGGAGCCGGGATAGCTCAGTCGGCATAGCGACTGAATAGACGACCGGGGTTTGATTCCCGACAGATGCAAAAAAAATCTCTTCTCCACAGTGTCCAGACCGGCTCTGGGGCCCACCAAACTACCTAACCGATGGGTACCGGGGGCTCTTTATCCGCTGATAATGCAATCGGGGAGTGCAGCTGACCTCGCGCCTTCAACTATAGTTCCGAGGTCAAGAATGGCGCAGTTATTATCTTCCGTCGCCTAATTTAGGTAACAGCTTTGTGTGTGGATTCTATAATGCTGATTGGCCCCTACAATATTATGACGTGTTTACCCACTGCTAGACAACGATTCGGGAAACACAGATCCTCGGAAGCAAACGCGCGCAACAATAGGACTTCCATTGCTAGTCAACGGATCTGTAAACACGCCTCCTTAATAATAGGGGTTGTGCTTTCTGTGTGATCCGTGCAAAGTAGTTACAAAAGAGTGTTCAGCAGCATAGAGTGAAGTGAGGAGCCAAGTTTCGAGACTTCAGCTTGCCAGGATATCAGCTTGGGTGTACGGGGTTTGAACTGAGTTGAGTCTTCGGAATTGGCAGCTGCAGAATAAAGGTAAGAAAGGAACTAGCCCCTTTCTGCCAGCGAGGTTTCAACCTTCTACTGGCAGTGGTATCTAATACTTCCCCATCTACAGGAGGCATTCGAAATTACTTTGGGCGGGAAACATTTTGCCAAATTTAGCTCAGAGGTCTCCTAGAGACATGAGGTTCTTTTACGTGCCGTAAAGCTACGACACGGGACCCACGGCTTAAAGTCCCTCCCGGAGGACTTGTTCCCTTAATTTTTCCGCCCTTAAAAATTCCACGACCTCCGCCGGGTTTGAAACCGCGTACCTTGAGTCATGAGGTGGGAACGTTACCCCTAGACTACGGAGGCCGCTTAAGACTTCATAACTGTCAGGACAATCGAATTCATTTCGATACGGTGCGAAAAATTCGGTCTGCGAACCTAATAACAATACTGACAACAAAACATATTAGAATAAGAAAAAAGGTTTATACGTAGAACATTTATAAATCCTGTATTTTACCTAAAATATAAACGAGCTTGACCAAAGGATACGACTGGGCTTTTATTAAGGTCGCCAGTAATGATGGTTATGATAATGGCGACAGAGACTAGCGTGTTGATTTTACAGACTGAAATCTTGCTCCCCTGCCTTTATAGACGTTGGGCGCAAAAACGTTATAATGTAATTGATCCGAAAAGAGAAATTTTACGTTATCCCAAATTTCACGAGAAAAAAAGTACTCATATTTCGATCTCGTGTGTTATACATCACCCCCATATTCAGGATACCCTGAAGGTGTAACATTAAATCTAATTCAGATTCGTAATCAATCATATTGGTATATTTCATGTCAAATGTTGAGAAATGTGTTGTGCCAGCCACAGAATTGTTGCTATTTAAGTGACAGGGAATCAGTTACTTCGTCACATTATTCAAAAAGTAAGAGAATCAATAAGTATGATGTAAGATTTGAGGTTTTCACGGCTATAGCTGATTGTTTTCGACTGGTGGCTCAGCCTGCAGCCACCTGCTCTCGCTGGTTCCTCGCTCGGGGATCTTTCTATCCTGAATGTGGAGGCGATACGTTCCTCCGAAACGTCGTTCACACAAGATCTACACGGAGCCACATCCAATAAGATGACATTCTTCATTGTGTATCTTCTTCCGAAATTCTGGTATGCAAAGGCGCTCTATTATACAAGGCCACAACAAGACACATCACTGCTGTGAAAGCAACAGATATTAAAATACAAATAAGAGAATAAGTAATTTGTATATATGTAACAACGAGTACTGTGTTTGTTAGCTTATTTGTTAGAATGTATGAAGAAATAAAATTCTAGATTCAAACACAAACAAAATACATTTAGACCTACTCTACTGTCAAATGTAACATGCGAGGAACGAAGCGATAAAACGTTTACACAATCTGCAAAAAAACAGAGGAAGAGAGGTCCTACTGCATGAGAGAAGGAAAACTGTGACATAGATAATATTTTGACCAAAGATGATAGATAATGGAGAGAGGACACTCTGTAGTTCAAAGGAAAGGAAAGTCGGCCCTACATTTAACTGTACATGACGCTGTTCACCAAACATATAAGCCTATTTAATTACTAGGCAGAGAAAACTAATAATTCCGAGCCGAAATCGGTCCTGCGTGTTTCGGGATGAAAATCCTGTGTTCAATTCTTTCTCTTCTCTCTGCTTATGTTACATGACTGCTCATGCTAATTTGATAACAAAAAACATATGTGAAGACCAGAAACCAAGTATTGTATACAAGTGACTGTGTTTATCTCATCCAAATTTTCCTCATTTCATTTCATTAATACAGTTCGCACTGCTCACCCAATTCCCGTAATATCCATATTAATATTACCCTCCCATCTACATCTAGTTCTACCAAGTGTTCTCTTTGGATATTCCGACTATAATTTTATATTCATTTCTCAACTCTCCCATCCGCGCTGCATATGCTGCTCATGTCACCATCCTCGGTTTCATCACCATAGTCGTTATTGAGTTCAAATTATCTAAGTTATCCTTTGTGTGACTCTGTATAGCCTCCCCCTATGTTAAGATTTTCCTTCAGCAGCCCTTTATAATATTCCATAATTCTCCTAATGTTATTTTCATCCTAAATATCGGTCTCAGGGCTCGTTATTTCCATCCCAGTGGTGAACTACAGGTCCTACAGGCAAGTTCTTCACTGAGACTGCATCCCGTGGATTAGCCAATATAAGTTCAATAGCTACCTGAGACGTACACGGAAAGTAGGCTAACATAAGAGGTTCTATGGTCGCATCGGCGCCTTTGCGTTCCTTACGTACAGTGTGAAAACGAACACTAAATTTGCACATTGTGGTGATATTTTCAATTTATAGATATTTATTCAGTGCGTAAGGCTGACAACCTTATCGTCATCTATGATTGTTTAGAGAAAATGTGAGAGCCTCGACGTCTCACAACCCTATGGGCCCTCACGACCTGTCACAGGGATAGCTTTACTTTTATATTTTAGCATTAAAAAGTAAAAAAATTAAAGCTATCCTTGTGACAGGTCGTGGAAGCCCATAGGGCTGTGAGACGTCGAGGATCCCAAATTTTCTAGACAATCGGCTCACAGATGGCGATGAGGTTGTCAGCCTTACTCGCTGGCCGCCCTTTACCCCCTGGAGTATTCCTGGTACTCATTTCTGTTAGAGGCTGAGTCGAGCCCAGGGTCATAATGCAGCTGGAAGCATTATGTAAATTGAAAAAACCCACCCCATCGGGAGTCAATCCCGCGACCTTCCGGCTTGTAGCATAGTGTCTCAACCAACTACGCTACCGCGTGCCCCCCAGCTTAGCATTACAGATACTTATTCAATTAGTCACAAAAATGTAAATATTTAAATAAATATTAATACATTTTGTAGCAGGTGATGTCAAACTGTGTATCACTGACTGGGTCTGTACAGCAGGTCATGTTCCACTGTTATGAATATAGAGGTGATTCCGAAACGGACAGTTTGCCTGCCGATGTAAGTTTACTGGTTAGACCAAGAGCTTGAAAGATGAGATAAAAGAGATATATGTGCGTGTATAGAAGTGTGAAAAGACACACAAACACACACACACACACAAAAACCATTCCAACGACAAAAATATTCATATTGTGTGTGCTGTTAAAAATGTGCAACTCTTCCATATGGCCATTTCACACAGATGTCAGAGCCTTGTTTTTAATTTCCTTTTTTATAAACATGCATCAACTAAACTGGAAGCAACATTCAGATGATTTTGAAACGTCTGTCCATCCTTTGAGGATCTCTGCGTTTCGGAAGTGGCCCTATTTTAAAAAGGAAATATAAATATTGATGTAATATATAAAAACAAAAACTAAAAAACTCCGTGCCCTTAGTCCGCAAAAAAAAAACTAAAAAACTCCGTGCCCTTAGTCCGCAAAAAAAAAATTAAAAACCCCGTGCCCTGTAGTCCGCAAGTGAACTATACCGACTGAGCAACCGCCGTTTGTCGGCCAAGATAGTGCCAACTATAGCGGATAGAGGATGTCGCGAGCAGAGGATCCTCACGGCCTTTAATCTCGATTTTCTAGACCGGAGCCGCTATTTCCTTGAAGTAGCTCCTCAATTATCCTCACGAGGCTGAGTGGACCCCGTTACAGACAAACTGTTTCTCAGAAAATCTGGTATCTCCGGGAATCGAACCCGGGACCTCTGGATCTGTAGCCAGGAACTCTGCCCACTAGACCACAGAGACGGTCGATGTAATACGATTATATAAGAGAATAAAACTCTGTTAACAGAAATGAATTTTGAAATATATTGAAAGACTTTTTTTATGTTTCAAACGTAAATCTTCCTTATAGAACGAAATTTACGTACAAAAGTACATGGGGCATGCGCAGATTTCATTATATTTTATGAGATTTGTGATAAATTATTTATTTGGTGGCCGAATCTATAATAATCGTGGAAGAGATAAGCGTAATCAGAATCCCGTGAGTCACGAGCAAACTGCATTGAGAGACAGTACAAGAGCAAGGGAGCACGAGAGTCTGTGTGAAACTGGCAATGCAGAAGCGACAGAGAGCCCAACACCACTACAGCAAGACGGGTTATATTGCCAGGCTACGAGTAGTTGTTATTTCTGTTAGCGTCTCCTTGTGCGCATTTCTTACCGGCGCTCGACCTGGATTTCGTTCTGGACGTTTTCGAGTTCGCGGCCCCGGAACCTGCTCCAGCGACACCCGGAGATCCGGACACCATCTGGTGGTGCCCCGACAGAGACTTGGTGCTAAACATGGCGGCAGGGTGATGATGGTGGGACATACCGTGGTGGTTCAGGTGATGGTGATTCAGGTGATGGGAAGGATAACTCATATACGACGGGGTGGATCCACTTCCGGTGTCGTGGTGATAGGGGGATGGCTGCAGGGGTGGCGGCGGAGGGTAATGATGCGACTGACTACTCATGCCATGCGATGGCTGTGGGTGGAGGGCGGAGGAGGAACTGTGGAGCTGCTGGGGCACACTCAGGTGCTGAGAGGACGCCGAGTCTCTTGGAGACGCTTCCGCAGGAGACGCGGCGGAAGATGATGTAGAAAAAGCGGAACTATTATTCGAAGCCGTGGACGATGTACCTTCTCTCTGCTTGACGCCGCCAGAGGCATTGGCTCCCCCGGGGCAAGTCCCCGCCGCGGAGACAGAGCTGTTCAGCATATTGACGCCCGGTTTGATGTCGAGAGAGCTGTTGTTGCTGCCACACAGGCTCGACCCCGTGGTGTCCTGGTGGTGCATGAAGGCGACGCCCATTGCTGCCGCATGCGCGACAGCTGCTGCGGCGTTCTGGTAATCCACGGAGGCAGAAGTCGCCGAAGAAGTCGCAGCAGCCGAGCTCGTGAGAGCCGTGCTGGCAGCCGTCACAGAGTCGGGGGTGGCGTCCTTAGGGGGTGTGGGTGGGAAGCTGAAGAGATGGTGTGCCGCCGCGCTTGTGGAGTGGTGGGAAGTGCTGGCGGGGGAGAGGGAAGGAGGCTTCTCGTCTGTGGAGTTGCTGGTGGTACCGCTGCTGCCACTGGAACCGGTGCCAAAAGGACTGCACCAGGCGGAACCGTGGCCCACCATGGTCTTGGTGGTGTCGGTCAGCCACGGGTGCAATGGCGTGTGGTGGAAGTGAGGCCGGCACACTTGACTTCCGGCGGACATCCGCGCGGCGGCAGCTGCTGAAACACGATGCATATTCATCAGCACTCAACCTGCTCAGGGTTCGGAACTCTGCAACAGTCCTGTTCAATTTGTACGCACGTAATCTTCAGATACCAATTACAAGAATGCCCACAACAATATCCCAAGAAGATATGACAAACAGAAATATATCACCACGAAGTAGAATTGTATTGGAAAGGGAGGGAGTAATATTGAAGCTCCATGTAATCTTAAACTTGGACCAAATGTATTCATGTGGTCATCCCTCGGCCTTGTATAGGTTTCTGGGTGTCCGAGAACATTATCGCAAAACATGCTCTGAGACGTGGATCTTTGTCCACGAACATTTAGAATCCAAACAGTTAGACGTCAGAAGAAAAGGTGCAAATCTGTTAGTATCTAATCATTTCAGTTAAGAGTTTTTAAGGTGTACCAACGTATGAGAGATGTTTCTGTAGCTCATGTGATCAGGGTTTGTCATTTGCTTCAATTTCCATGTATGTGTATGTACACACTACCAAGTTAAAATAGTTTTTCCTTTCGAAAACAAATTTTGACGACTCGATGGCAATTGGACTGTAACAGCAGTCAAACAGACTATCGTTGCTTCCCTACTGTACACTAATATAACCTGGTTTGTGGAATATACCTCTTTAGTGTATAGTCGCTGTCTATCCCAGCATAATTACAGGACATCTGATGTGACTAATGTCTATACTACGACTTTCCTTCATTTATTTAATTAAATAATGTATTAGTATTGTTAGTGAATTGAATTATGATAGTCATCCTTCCTTTTGTATTTTTTTCTCTTTTATTTTGTTAATGACATAAAATCAGTCAATTTTCAACTTGTCAGATGCTTTCACGGGGATCTCTTCCTCTGACAACATTCAACAAGAGAATAATGAAGAAGGCAGGCCTTTAGGCGAAGCAAGAATGTGGGCCAACAAAAATTTCCTTTCAATAAATAGGGAAAGGTTAGAAAATGAAGCTTCTACTTCCACATAACATCTCAAACATTCCTGGATTCCAAGTAAATATTTTAAACAGGACTAATGACAATGACTAGGACCCTTGTTACTAATTGATGCATATCATCCGGAGTTCAAGAAAAGACACAACATGCCACTTCTTTACAATATCACTATTAAAATATTTCAAATTGACATTAAGTACAGGAATAAATTTCGTTTCTAGCTTTCTTGTAATCTGTACATCCATCCATCCATCTATGGCTCTACAGCCCTTTGTTGGACCTTGGCGGCGTTTTCAGTTTCTTAATCTTTTACACATACGGTGGGGCTCCATGGAAGGGAGATGAGCCCTTTGCCTGACTACTATATACACAAGCAGAACACACAAACATAGGAATACACGCACTCACAGATATCCATTTCTTGAGTGGGATTCGAAACCACGACCCCAGTGTTCAAGCAGGAGAACAGTTCATGCCTTAGACCGCGCCGCCGCTGTATCGGAATTTTAAGTGTTACAAAAGAACAGTAAATCTGAGTCCACTAAGACTGTGGGTTCGAGCACACTAAAGATGACATTTTTTCTATATCATTACGTCTGTGTCTTGAGCTTTAACCACAAGAAGCAACCTGAAGTTATATGAACAAATGCTGGATATGAGGTTCTCTTATCGGTTATTATGAATCCTTCTATCTTCTGTGATAAAACGCCATGTAGTTCGGTGCTGTCTGCTTCGTGCTGGTTTCTTATTTTGCTTAATCTTAAACCCTGAAAATGGGAGCGATATGTTCCTCCGAAATATCGGATTACTTCCATTGCACTGCACAGCTTTACATAACTCTTTTTATGAACATAGTTTCTCTCAAATTTCATTTCCTATTTGAGAAACAACACATAAATTTTCGTTCCTTTCGTCAATGTTGTTCCTTGACAGCTAAGTTCCATTTCCTAATTCTAGACGTCACCCCACTCGACACAGGGACTGTACTGCAGACGCGTTAGGAACGCGTGGCTTTGCTATAAGAAAGCAACTGCTACTTCCTACAGCTTGTAAATAGAACTAATGGCTTTCAGCAATAAGAACAACAAGAGGCATACAAAATCTGAAAATGGAAATACATGTTTTACACTATATGCCACTTTAAGTGACACAGTGACTACAAGCCTATTTGATGATGCTTCAGCAACACGAGGTCTTGCTGTGAGAAAGTAATTGCTACTTTCCGGAACTTGTAAACAGAAGTAATGACTTTCAGCAACAACAAGGCCTCCGTGCGTGAATACATTTCCTTAACGACTATTACAATTAGGCCTACGGATGCCTAAACTCGAAGTAATGTAACTGAAAACCACTGCAGTCTGTCTCGCTGAATACGGATTTCAATTTAATTGGTTGGTCTGAGAAATGTAGTCAAAGTCTTGTTAAGGACGGCCAGTCGGCCAGTCTCTCCAGATATGAAGCCCCCACCTGGGTCCCAAGACTAAATTTTTATTACTGTCAGGCAGTTGCGAGTTTTTTTATGTTGGGCGCCCTCTCTGACGAGATGAATGGTTTGTCGTTTATAACTGGTCCTCGTCTCGCAGTCTTTCTCTGTCCGAGTCCCGCGGGGCTCATGGCCATATTTTATAGTTCCGTCTAAAAAATATATCAGTTCGTACCTCATAGGAAACACATTACGTCTCCTCTAGACCAGCCGGCTGACGCTCTTTGGGAAAACAGACGCTATTTATTGTGAGAACACATGTATATATAGTGAGCAATAGGCAGAATTCTGGTGTGTCAAAGCAGGTGGTACATATAGTAACCACTAAGCTTTAAATGGTAAAAGCGGTTGAAAGCCACTTTATAACTTCATGGTCTCTGGCATCAGCATGACGCATTGTCAGCGGACGTGTACTTATTACATTGTGCAGAATGCAGCCATCTTTGAAGGTGAGGATCACAGTCATCGAGGCTGCCCATTGTACTCCCTTCAGCCCCTTCTGACCTATACCAAGAAGCCAAGCGATTATCATGTGAGCAGAATCGCGAGACGGCTGGAAAGAAGCTGCAGGCGAAAGTTTGGAGTGGTTATTTGATTTGATTTGATTTGATCAACGCGCTGCCAGGCAACAGCTCTGTATATATGGTCCAACACGCAACAATAGGTGACGCTGTATTTTCTATGTCGTTCGCGCCACACGCAGTCTGACACGTGAAAAGTTCTTCCTGTGTGGTCTGCACTACAAAACACTAGAACTGTGTTTTCTGTGCGTGGTTCGTGCCGAGAGTATATGAGAGAATATGTTGACTTGAGTTCCGAAGTTCCAAGGGAACAGCAGTGTGGCCTGAAGAAGAATTAGAAGACTTAGTGTGTGACGTTACATGTGCTGTAGTACATTGATATTGGGAGTGTGTAATTTAGTGAGAGTTTTATAGTTCCTGTGTTATAAATCCGTTGCTAGTAAACGACTAGTGAAGACTAGTGGAAACAAACAGAAGTCTAGTGCGGAGTGATTGTAAATTTTGTAAGGCAGCGATAGTGTAGTAATTATTTGTAGTTACGACCTCAAGGTGGTTAATAAATCCAATTACCAATCCGAACCGCGTTTCTAGTCACTAATGAATGTGACAATATGTTTACAGAGACTAGCTCTATACGTGATATGGAGTAAGTATATCCTTTCCCTACTTTAAATAAATGTAACTTACTTCATAAGAGGACACTGTTCAGACAAATGTTGCAGTTTAAATTACGTCTATATTTTGAGTTGTGTTCCAAAATATTTTACAAGATAAACTACACTTAGCCGGTCACGGTAGCCGAGAGGTCTTCGCTTGCTCTGAAGTCGGGATCGTGGGTTCGAATCCAACTCAGGTATGGACGTTTAGTGTTTGTGTGTAAGTGTGTGCGTTTTTCTATGTTTGTGTACAGGTAGAGACCTTGCGACGAGCTGATCACCCGCCCAAGGAGTCCTACCGAATGTGTAAGATCTAGAAAAACCGAAGTGAAACGGAGGGTTTCATGGAGATAGGCCAAAACCAAAATCGGGGCTGTAGCGCCAAAAAGGGGAAAAAAAACTATTCTTAAGGAATCCGATAAAATTCAATTTGACTTTGAAGCAAACTTGAGATTGTAATGACCTTAAAAAAGCCAGAATAAAATGCGCTCGACAGTCTGAAAGTTATTAATTTAATATATTAAACTTCAGCAGTGAGGACCTAGAAGACAAGTGTTTTGCAGTGTGTCTCTGACTGTACCTCGGCTGTACACCTTGCGTCCGCCATAACTGCGAGTGACTGGAGACAGCCGCTGCAGCTCCTTCCGCCTATATTTTATTATGGCACAAGGAGAGACCCACAGCACCGAGTCACCTGGTCCTAATGACGTCACAATGCACCTGCCCCACGTTAAGCTAATAACGCGGAGAATTATTCTTGAAGTCCCCGACAATTAGAAAGATGTTACTTCACTGTTTTCGTCTCAACACAGGTCACGTAAGCTGAGGGCCGGGTCATAGCCTGGGCTTCCAACCTAGGATAGGTTACAGAAACGTAAAGTTGCCCTTGTGCTGAATTAATTAAGCACCACGCAAAGAACACGTATGGAGGAATGGAGGTATAGCTCCAACATTCTTGACCTCAGAACTAGATGTAGATGAGCGGTCACCTTAACGCCTCGGCCGCTTTAACCCCAAAGGAAAGAGCCCCCGATTCCATTGGACAGGAAGCTGGCTGGACCTTAGAACCAGTCTAGACGCTCTGGAGTACAGAAAAATGACTTTTCCCCATCAGTAATCGAATTCCTGTCGCCCAACCCGTAGCTCCTCGATCCCAGGGTAGTCCATGTGGAGTCTGTGGTGGACACAGTGGCACGGGGGCAGATTTTCTTCGGCTTCCCTCAGTCCCTAAATCCACACTCAGCTATCATCAGGAGTAAGTAAAACAGACACATCTGAGGCCGCAGTACCAGGCGCTCCTGTACACACGACTCGCGAATCCAGAAAACTGGCGACTAGGGAATAACACAGCGCCTTGTAATCATTTGCATTGTATTTGTTTTGGATTACTCATGAACATTTTATCAAACGCAGCTGTGAGAGGCTAGGTTTTACACAAATGTAATTTAACACATAACATTATATTTATACATATGTACTTTATTAAATATTCAGACAGACCGGAAGGATGACATATTCAGATGCAAATTACGGAATGAATTTACGACATCTCTCTCTCTCTCGTAGGGCATCCGTGAAATGCTTCGTTTCACCTCAGTTTCCTAATCCTAAGATACTCGGTAGAACTCGTCGGACGGGAGACCAGCCCCCGCAAGACCGCTGTCTGCACAGGACAACACAGACACAGAATCAAAGCAGAGATATACATGCCTTAAGTGGGATTCAAACTCATGATCCCAGTGTTCGAGAAGGCGAAGACAGTCTCTTGACTTCTACGAGCTCAAAAAAATCTACCCCTGCAAGAGGCCGTGGAGGCCCATAGGGTTGTGAGACGTCGAGGTTTCAACATCGAACCCGCGACCTTCCGGCTTGTAGCATAGTGGACCCCGTTCCAGACTCACTACTTCTCAGAAAAACTTGTAGCACCGGGAATCGAAAACGGGACTTTTGGATCTTTAGCCAGGAACTCTGACCACTAGACCAGTCTACTACGTATTCTAAAATCACGACCAAGAAGTTGAAGGAAGCCACAAAGAACGTTGGGAAAGACTGTCTGAAATCAGACCGCGACTGGAGCTGGTTCTGGCTCCACAAATCTGTTGAGACATGACTTGATAATGTCACTTGCAAAACCGTGTATAGGAAGTGATAAAGAAAAAGAGGCTAACAAAGAGCCACGGACAAAGAAATAGGCAGACGAAAGACCAGAAGATAGGTATAACGATCAATTCAAGTACAAGCCAAAACAGAGTATCCATTAGGCGTAATGTAACTGGCTACGGGCTGAAAGATTGGGGTTCGATTCCTGGGAAGAGGAATATTACTCTTCTCTCGATTTACAGCCTTTATCGAATGAGTTCCGGAAATATTTTCCTTGGGTTAAAGCGGTGGTAACTTGAAGCTGACAACTCGCCTTCTTCTAAGCACAGAAGCAATTAGGTAAAGTCGTGCCTAATTGAGCACTACTCCATGAAGACATATGGAAGAGTGGTTGTATAGATCAACAAATTCTTGACATCGGAACTAGTTGTTGAGTGGCCAGTTTTACGCCCCGGCAACTTTACCCATGGGGAAAAGAACTCCGGTACCCATTGGATAGGAGGCTGGATGCGACGTGGAGAGGTGAAAAATCTTCCTCCAGTTGGGACTCGAACTCCAGCCCTTGGAAATCCAGCTATACCAACAGCGGTAATAATAGTACTACACGAACTTACACGTCTTCATGATGTGGTGCTTAATTAAGCAGAAGGAGAAAGTTCCCATTTGTCAGAACGCTGTGAGCTCTGCCTCATCAAAGGAAAGCAGCCCTCTCTCTCTTAGAGGAGCACATGAACCTGGTTTGGTCTGTTGATTAGAATCAGCTGACAGTGTGGAAAATGAAACAAGAGGTTTCGAGTGGTCCTCTGGTTGAGAGGGTTCAGGTTACGGCGTAAATAACATGGCGCCCTGCTTTGTGTTTCCTCAGAAGTTCGCAACTGGAAACCCCTCATGTTCTTAGCCGCCCTTGTCACCCTGGGCAATTGCTGTGTACCTGATCGTGGGCTCGCCGGCTAAGTTTTTTCCTGATGATTTTATTTATTTATGCTTTAATTTAATGGCTCTGTATCTCATGCCATTTAGCGTCGAATAATCGACTGAAAAGGATGTGGAAGGAATTGATCTGGACCTATGTCAAGATACTAAGCTGGCAGATACTAGCCTACGGATACTGCGCAAGTCATTTGAGCCGTCGTCTCAGCATTAGCAAAGTTTAATTATATGGTGTTACGTAGTGTAATTTGGTAGAAATTAAAAATTTTAAGGGATTTTTTGATGTATTTTATGTATATTTTGATATATTGTCTTACGTGAATAATTATTTTGATATTTATATTGACTTCATACTAAAGCAGCTTATTATATTAGGATGTAACATTGCATATGTTGAGCTCTTTTATATCTGTTGGTATATTTATGAAAGTAATTTGAGTTTTCTGTAGTACCGATATTTGGAAGAAGCAGGCTCCTCCGAAACGTCTATACATTTTCTTGTTCTTCCCTGTTTTCAAGCAAATTATTTGATAGTTACAATATGTTCGATTCGATTTAAACTGATCAAATTTAAATTCTCTATAGCTCAGAACTTGAAAAATTTTTTAGTTCGAAATTGCTTAATTAATCACAACATACATACAATACTAGGATTATCAAAATTATGCTGCTGCCGCCCCAAAATGCTGCTTCCTGCCACTGCAATATCTTCATTTTCAAAAATCTCATGTCGGGAGGGCGAGAAGGCGAAGCATGTGATGATGCAATATACCTACGGTTGTTACAGAATTTTGAAACATCTAATTGCGTTGAAATATATAAAAGGAAACAAAACAGTATTTCTCTTACTGAAAGCTTTTGACCAACTTCACGGAACAGAACCCTTCTCTCAGAAGCTAATAGTTGCTTGGGTTGTCAAAAAATTTTCAGCATTTTTTGGAACCCAAAGATTCACTGTCGTGTTCACTAGGGCCCACCCCTTGACTCATTCTGAGCCCGCTTATTTCAGTCCTCGCAGTAACATCTTATTCCTTTATCATACATTTTAATATTATACTCCTGTGAATGCCTAGTCTTCCAAGGGACCTCTTTCCTTCGGGTTTTCTTACAAAAACTTTCTGCCAAACGTGCTGCATGTCCTGTTCAGCACATCTCCCCTCATTTCATCATATTAATAAATAGCGGGTGAATAAATCCTGAAGTTCCCAACTGTGTAATTTTCTCAAAGCTCCTTTTCAATAAAATTTTCTAAGGCCCTTAATTTGGAGCACTCTGCATTAGGAAAAGCCGTGTCCTTGAAGCTGACAATTGTTAAATTCTGATAATTAATTCGAATAGGATATGTGAGGTCGAATGAAACGTGTTAACGTAGGAATGATCCTACATGGGATGGGGCGTGGGGGAGTGTGCTTGTGGCCACATGGAGTAAAATGAATCTTAAAAAAGGTTAAGTTGTTCCTGTGCTTAACTAAGTAAGCACTATGCCGTGAAGGCGTATGGAGGAGTGGATGTCTAGATCCACATTTTCTTTACCTTGGCACTAGTTTGAGGTGAGTGATCAGCTTCACGCCCCAGCTGCTTTACCCCGGGGACACCAGAGCCGGACTGGACGACGTGGAGAAAATAAAATTCTTGATCCTACCGGGACTAGAACACCGACCCCTCAGTGGTCCAGAGCGTAGCCAGCTGCTAAACCGACTGTGCTCTGTTTTAGGCTGCCAAAACTTGCTTCATGCATCATAAGATTGGGCTTCGGACTTAGCAGTTCTGTTAGCTTATCAGTCAGGACTTTAGTCAAGTCATCCAGACACTCGAAATATTTGTTGATCAGTCAGATTTCGTCAGTCAGCGAACAGTCTAATTACGTGAATGTTGGTTTAGAGGCTCGTCAATTTACAAGGCGCCATTTTGTTAACTACAGGAAATGGGAAATCGAGTGTTCACAGTTCTAGACAACAAGTGCAATTGCCGGAAGTGGAATTTCCAAGTTGAGTTCTGTGATTAATTAAACCTTTATTGAGTGTTTTCTCAAGCGTATAATTTATTCGGCTTTGTAACATAAGAAGACTGTGAAATTGTATTAATTGTAGAGGATACGAGAAGACAGTGCAGAAATCTTGAAGGTACTTTCCCAAATACAATGCATCTTGTCTACGGAGGTCAGCTCGCAAACGAAATCGACTGCTGCTAAATGGATAATTTTTGGCTGTTCACTGAGGAACAAAATTGAAATCAGTCTCACCACTGAAGCCAGCTTCAACATAATCGACTCAGTTATTGAGTGTACGTAAGACCAGTGGCCTTACGCAGATAAAAATACATACAGCTAGGCCGCTAGTACCTGATCCTAGCCCTTGTGAGGTTGAAATTGTAATTGCAAAATTGAAAAGGTATAACTCTCCAGGCAGTGAGCAAATTCCGACAGAACTTATTCAAGCAGAAGGTGAAATACTCGTATTACGTTCTGAGCACCATACAAACAAACAAACAACAGAACAAATAAACTTCGTAGCCTGTAGTCCGCAAGCGAACTATACCGACCAAGCGACCGCCGCTTGTCGGCGAAGTTAGTGCCTTTTTGAACACCATGAACTCATTAATTATATTTGGAAGAAAGAATTGGCTGAGCAGTTGATGATCAGCTCATAATTATATTTTCTGCATTCATCAGATACTGGATAAAAAATGGGCGTACAATGAGACAGCACATCAGTTATTCATAGGCTTCAAGAAAGCCTATGATTCAGTTAGGAGGAAGTATTGTACAGTATTCTGATAGAGTCTGGAATACCCATGAAACTAGTTACGCTCATTAAAATATGTTTAAACAAAACGTATAGTAACGTCCTTATAGGTAAATATTTGTCTGATAATTTTCCTATCCAAAATGGTATACAACAAGGAGATGCTTTATCGCCATTGCTTTTCATCTTTGCTTTAGAATATGCCATTCGAAGGTCAAGGAAAACCACATAGGACTAATATTAAATGGGACACATCAGCTGTTGGACTATGCTGATGATGTGAATATACTCGGCTATAATATAGATAACATAAAGAAAAACAAGGAAACTTTAATTGACGCAGTAAAGAGGTTAGTCTAGAAGTAAACACAGAGAAATATAAGCACATGTTGCTGTCTCGTCAACAGAATGCAGGGCAAAATCACGACATATAGGCAGTTAATAAATGTTCCGAATATGTGGCACAGTTCAGATATCTGGGAACCATTAAAACAAATGAAAACCTGATTCCGCAGGAAATTAAGGAGATTCTTGTAAACACAGTAATGAACCTCCGGCTTCCATAAAATGTTGGGAAATTCTTGAGTAGCTGCAGAACTGGCGGCTTCTCAAGAAGGGCTTAGCTTCATTACTAGTGTTCTTGGACGGACAAACTCTTGAATACCGAATAGGAATAGGCCCAACGGTTCAGTCGATAACGAGGTATAATACACACAGATACAGACGGATAAGCGCACTCCAGTAACTAGTTTTCCACAATTAGGAGGAATGAAAACGTTTAAATCCGGAAAAATTTTGAGATCAACCTTTGCAAGATTACAGTACCTTCTCATAGACTTCACGTACATGGAGGCCGCGCCATAGCTCAAGGGGTTAGTCGCTGGCTTCCCACAGCGGCGGCCCGGGTTCGATCCCGGGTCTGACCAAGTGGGATTTGTGGTGGATAAAGTGGGGCTGGGGCAGGTTTTCTCCAAGTACTTCGATTTTCCTTGCCAATCTTAATTCCACCAAATTTTCTATCATCATAATCACCCGGGGCACGTACAATTGCCCAATCAGTGGCCGCCGTGCCGAGTGGACCCAGCTGGACTCCCACTAAGCGAATTACGTACATGGAAAAGTAAATGCAGACGATGAACCAGCAAGGGATTGTGGTCTATTTTAATGTAGTGCTCCAGCAAGTCTGCAGAGAGCGAGGGAAACCAGAAAAGCCTCTGCGTTTGGCCCCCATGAAAGAGGCTGTCTCCCCTCTCACGAGGAGAATTCAGGCGACACAGTGCAACACCGACTCCAACACCTTTCATACGTAACAGCCTTTCGTTTTGTACCAACCCTCTAACACTGATTGACCTCCCTTAAGCAATACATTAGGCAGGTCCAATCACAAAGTTGGCATTCACTGCACCACAACACCCTTGCATTCAGCGCGCAACCCCTCTCTCTAATAACGGAGTGTCTGATCTGAGATAAAGCAGTTCTTAATCATGCCGGGTCCCATACTGAAGGTCGTGATGTCAATGCCACCTCGTCTCTCAGTCACAACTAACAAACAAATCAGAGTACGTGAAGTGTGCTGACGTATGGACCTGGGAAACGTGAATATGGCTAGCTTCTCAGCTTGTAATGTTTGCAGCAATTAATAGTGAAATATGTGGGGAAAATAGAACACAAGAGGGGTGCAACAAACACGTGCCGAAATTAAGTTCACAGCAAATTCTCTTAACAAGAGGAAACTGCATAATGAGGAGTTTCATAACTTGTACTCTTCTCCAAGTATAATTAGAATGAGCAAGTCAAGGAGGATGAGGTGGGCAGGGCATATAGCACGAATGGGGAGACGAGGAATGCGTATAAGATACTAGTTGGAAAGCCAGAAGGAAGGAACCACTGGGTAGACCAAGGCGTAGGCGGGTGGACAATATTAAAATGGATTTTAGAGAGATAGGATGGGATGGTATGGATTGGATTTTTCTGGTTCAGGATAGGGACCAGTGGAGGGCTCTTGTGAACACGGTAATGAACCTTCGGGTTTCATAAAATTCTTGGAAGTTCTTGAGAAGCTACACAATTGTGCAGCTTCTCAAGAAGGGCTCAGCTCCATGACTGAGTGACGTACATAGCAATATCTTATGTGATGACAACACTAGTAAGATACATGTAAAAAATGTTAAAATTGTAGGATTTCATGTTATCACTGTGGTGGTAAAAAGACAGTTCTGTCTTCTAGGATATCACAGGATGTATTCCGTTAAAAGTTGAGGGACCTTCCGGCGGAACAGAAGCCACAATCTTCAGGGTCGAGGATAAAGCCAGGCAAGAAAGAAGCTCCAATTTCCACTTGCTTTCAAGATGGCATCTTGATCGGCTTACCCTTCGACCCTGAAGAAGAATACGACATATTCCTCCGAAACATCGGTTGATTTCAAACGGATACACGGCGTTATATCCCAGAAGATGGCACTCTTCAATGTTAAAATTGACTTCAGAAGAATAGGTTACGAATCAACGGGACAATAAAATTGCTGGCTATAAATCTATGAAGGTGATGAAATGAAGTGGTCCATTAGAAAAAGGATTATGACAGCGCTCTCGGGCATGTACGGTCTTCGCTCTTTCACTACACATCACACGAATTTTCCTTCGACTTTCTTATTAATTTTTGCCGATCTTGGTAGTCGAGCGCCCTCAGGAATATACGGTCTCCCGCTCTTTCACTACCAATCAAATTTTTATTAATATTTGCCGGTCACGGTAACCGGGAGTTCTGATGCCTGTACTGCTTCTCTCTCTCGGAAGCCGGGAAACTTGATTCGGATCTGTCTCCTGTGAGGTACGAACTGAAGGACTTATATTATTCTTACCGTGAAGCTGGCCTGTAGCGGCTTACTCGGCCTGATGAATATTTGATGGCCCTGAACGTAACTATTTTCAACCGTGGTTTCCTTGAAGAAACCCGTGTGTCCTTTACAGCACCTTCAAAATCGGAGATATATTCCCCCCCCCCCCNCGATTTATACAGCCCGACGATATGATAATACCGGGCCTCTATGACGGCTTCCTTCCGTAAATAGACAGCGTACAGCCTGCTACGTTGCACTATATCAGCAGCGAATGGAGGCTGATATGCGCAGGGAATGTACTGCTCATGGAAGAAAAAGAAATATACAAAGAAAAAATATAATCGGGAAACCTGCAACGAAAAAGAATTGCTTGGAATTTTACTGCAGGTAATCTAATTTTCTTTTTAATCGACAGATGGACTGTTCAATGTCCACAGCTATAGTTGAACGCAGGAACTCTGGTCTTTTTACTTTGGGACCTTTTAATGTCCTTTTTTCTTGGGATCTGGAATGAAGAACGAATTACATTGTCACGTGTAGGAGTGACTATAGACGGGGTTTTTGACTGGATGACTGAATTTATTGACACTTTATATATTAACAACTCGGAACTACAGGGAATATAGCGCTATCGCTGATCTACACACTACAGTTCACCGTTATACACACACTAGGATTCTCATTTTTCACTAGCCGTATCCTGGTAACGGTTTTCATAAAAGTCTCAGTATCACTTCAAATCAAGCATGAAGTCTTCTTCGTACCGCCTAATTTATTTCTTGCTAATTTTTCTTAAGCACCTTCAACTGCCATCTCTAAAACTCGACCCAATTCTCGACAACTCAAACGACCTACTTTGTCCCTTAATAACCTCTCGGCACGGACCACGCAGAAAGCACAGCTTCTGCTGTTGAGAAGGTTTGTTTTGTGACCCTTTACCTAATAATGGACGTCATATCGATAGGCGCATACGCTTCCGCTTAAATTTGTTCACCGAGTCGTTGCCTAGCAACGGGTCTGTATTTCACAATATTAAAGCTGTTGTAAATTTATAAGTACCTTATTAGTTTGGTGTAAGAATACTAGGTTTATAAGTTAAAAAAAAAGGAACTGTCTCGAAGAAACAGGTGTTGTTTCCTGCACTGCCAAATATTTTATGTTCTAAATTTTTCCAGAAAATATCATTAGCGCTAAATATTTAACGTTATGAAGCAGGGGAGATGGGCCAATAGCCGTTTTATAAATACGATATTAGTCATATTAACATCTGCTCACTAATACCGTTATCATTTAAGGTTTAAAAGCATTCAAAGGGGAAATTCCTTGCCTTGCACTAAGCCTACCTCATTACATTACAACCGCGAGCTGGAACTACGGCACAGGCCGTAATTCTAGAACAAGAAGCATATTCTATACTCATCTGTGCGATTAATATTATCGACTTTATCGAATTTTCGATAATAATCAATTATGGTTGAGAACACACAAGTGAAGTTGGTATCGAAGGAAACAATCTTTCGCTAAATCAATACACCCAGGGGTCAAGGTCACATGAACCTTGTGAAGTAATAGCAGTTTCAAGTTGCTGGCTTAGAGTCGGTCTTCTGGGAACTTCAAAGGTATATATCTCATCAGATTTTGTATGGGAACAAGCCCGTATCACACGCAATAAAATTCTGCCTACTTTTAAAGAAAATTCGGTTAGTCCAGAGTTTCCCAATCTCATGATCCGCGAACCGCCCGACTTCAGCAAAGGAAATTTCAAGTGGTCCGCCTTCTTCTTTAAGATCCAAGTCCATTTCCTTATATTCAAATAAACGTGACATATATGGCCAAATCTATACATTATATTCATTTTGAAAGTCATGGCTGCGTAACTGTTGACTAGATTTAATTCAATTCAAAATTCGTAAAATATTGTCTGGTGTATGGGTGACTACAGACGGAGTTTGGATTGGTAATTGGATTTACTGACCACTTACAGAACATAACTACCAGCAACTGTAGCACTCTCGCTAATGCACACTCTCTGCAGTTCACTATAGCTTGTACTGTGTCTTCACTGGACTCAGGCAAGCAAAGGGACTCATACGAGGACCTTCTACTAAAAGAGCGAATGAACTGTTGAAGTTAAACAGGAACCAGCTACGATGGGTAGTGGGACTACTTACAGGACACTGTCACCTCAAAGGACACGTCTTCAGACTGGGACTAAATGATAGTCCCACTTGTGAGAGGTGTCAAGAAGAAAATGAAACAGCCACACATATCCTGTGTGAATGTGAGGCCTTAGCTTATTTAAGATTAAGTCACTTGGGTCAATACTTTATGGAACCAAGTGACTATTTCGACGTCCCCACGTACAAAATTCTGCGTTTAATTCAAAACGCAGGATTGCTGAAGGGATAATCAAAAGGGGAAGTACAATAGACCACTGAGGTCGGGGTGCAGGGGTCGAGATGGCCCACTCCTTATACTTCCATTCATTCATTCAAGCCTTCTCTGTCTCCTGTGTCTTTCTCAGTCGTTGCCTGGTAACTGCTTTCAGTAGCGGACGTCCCCCCTACTTTGTGTTCCCTAAGTATTCCCGTACCTCAGTTACCAGCTTCTAAGAGCAACGGCTCAGAAGGACTGAACCACATCAGTCCTCTAACTCACTCACTCACTCACCAATAAACTCGATCCACACCACTGTACTGCACTAAATAAACTCAACTCAGTCGGTCGAGTGATATAGTCTCGGAGCGGATCCATAGAAAACACCGCTTCTAACACCTCTTCTATTGTTGTGTCACGCAGCTGTCGCACGGACCGCGTAAAGAACACCACTTTCAAGTTAGTCTATCGGTGCTTGTTAGGAATCTGTTGCATAGCAACGGGCTTTGTTTACAGAATCATTAGTTAGCAACGATTCTACATGCTACAATATTTTGTTTAATATTCGAGTGGCTAAAGAAAACCTAAGCAGCAAGTTGTCCGTGATCCAAATAGTTTAGGAACCGCTTACACAGTAACGTTTACGTGTCCTTTCCATTCAGGACTAATTCATTTTTTCTCATTTCTTCTCAAACCTCTTCGGCTTCACCTTCTGGTGCTCCCGTGAGTCTTCATTATTATCTCCTATTCCTCCGCCTTCACGGATGAAGCCCTGAGGACCGGTATGAACCGCAATGAATTCTGAGACAATGACTTATAAGGCACAGAATAAGCAATCGGATAAACACAAGCCAGCTCATAGCAACTGGCATAAAGAGAAATCACGGATAATTATAGGTCCACCGAGCAAATTTCAGTCACGGTAACCCAGCATGAGCGTTCTATAATTAAACTCTGTGATCCATGGAGGACGGAAGAAGGAGAACAATTTATATGTAGCAGGTTAGCATAGAGGGCATGTATCTGAGAAGTAGTAGCGTTCTCCAATTCTTCTCAGTCACCTTCGACTACCATCTCCAGAACTCGACCCAGTTCTCGACACTTGAAGCCATGGTCTTTGTCCCACATAACACCTCAGCACGGATCACACAGAAAGCATAGCCTCTACTGTTTAGAAGGCTTGTTTACTGATCCGTTGCCTAACAATGGACGTAAGAAGTAGTAGTACTAGACCGAGTAGTGCTCGGTCTGACCCTGTGTCCTATAACAAGCCACTACTGAAAAATGCTTTTTCTGTGATGTGGCGCCGTGTAGATCTTGTGTGAACCGACGTTTCGGAGGAAAGTATCGCTTCCATGTTCAGGGTAGCCGCTACTGTTTCCGTCGAAGTTGTTTCCACTACAGAGTGGAATAATTTTCAACCCACTCGACGCGTCGTAACATATGACAGCTGATACAGGGTCATTAAAACACCTTTGAATTAATAAACCAAAATGTCTTGGGACTATACAGTGGGTCTGTGTATTCTTGGAGCTGGATCTCGCAAAGGTTTGGTCACACTGGGACCTGTGACCACCACAGTAACACAACATCTGGTTTTGCCGTAGTCACAATATTCTGCTGACCACTGTTTCTGAGGCTTGTCATTATATACGTAAATGAAGTTATATGATGACATTACATATTTCGTTCTGAGTAATCCAGAAAACAGCTCACAGTAATGTATCTTTGAACCCCAAGGAAGGTGGGGGATTTCAACCTATGAGCAACTCTCAACTCTCAAGAACGATTCTGCTTCATATAATCGACTAATTCATTGTGTTTGAAATGGACTTATCTGGCTCAAGATACGAACCAGTGGCGTGTTCTTGTGAACAGATAATGAACTTGCGTCTTCCAAACAATTTCATATATTTAATTGATGAGCAACTCCAAGCTTCTCAAGAACGATTCTGCTTCATGGAATCTGCTAATTCATTGTCTGAAATGGACTTATCTGGCTCAAGAAACGGACCAGTGACGAGCTATTGTGAACACGTAATAAACTTGCGGGTTCCAAATAATCTCATATATTTAATCGGTGAGCAACTCTAAGCTTCTCAAGAACGATTTTGCTTCGTGGCCTTTGTTAATTATCTAGTTACGTGTATGTGGTATGCATTCATGTCTCCAGCGGCGAATTCTTGTGCCATGAACCGTCGGATTCCTTAAGTAGTTATGTGCATTTCTTGAAAAGCTGATCAACTACCAGCCTCTCAAGATTTCTCTAATTAACTGGCTGGGTATCTAACACGCGCGACTCGAGTCTGGGACCTGTGGAGGGGTATTGTGTACCTTCTTGATAGGAGGAGGGGGTGGGGCAAGGGTCGGCTTCTACCGCTTTCCGGAGTTATTAAGTCTTCAGGTTTCAGAACTTGCAGGCCTGCTGATGTGCTGCACACCTCGGCAGATCTTATCTGCAACGGCTTCAGTAGCCGAGATGTCATTAATTTAATAAACACGATAAATTTAATTTGTTAGAAACCATAATGGATAAACATGACCTTCAACATATTGTATAAAATGAACCGAAAGAAGTGTTTTTATGATGATATCGTGACGTCTTCCTGCAGACTCAGAGACGCTTTTCGACGCCCGAGGAACCTACGGAAGATGAAGAAAATGAACACAGAAACCAGTGGCTTTCCTACCTTCAGCCCCAATGCTTCCAATTGCGCTGTGCTCCAGTGTTTAAATCCTGTTTATTATTCTCACAGGCGGTTCGGAGTGGGTACTGGTCCTTTCCTTCAGACTGAGAGTGATCTGGAAGTTGCTCACAATCGCCATTTTATGGTCTCCCCCCCCTTGTTTTTATTCCTAGGGTGGGGTGAGACTGAGTCCACTCGGTACGTCGGCCACTAGTAGGCCTTTTGTACCAGCTTCGGATGTAGATGAGTGTGGAACATAGAGTAGAATTAGAATTGGCAGAGGAAACCGAAGTACTAGGAGAAATCCTACCCCAGTGTCACTCTGTCCACCGCAGATCCCACCATGACCTGACCTGGAATAAAACCCGGGACCCGAGGTGGGAAACCGAAGAATAATCAGTCTCCCCTGTATATTTATGCAAAATGGTGTTCATTGATTTAGCTTGCCTGGTTATGTGCGTCACCCACACCACCCCAATGCTTTACGAACAGTTCTGCAGCCTGAAGAAAGTGGGGTTTTTGTGTATCATCCAGCACCCGTACATATGTTTCCAAATATCGGCACACTCCCCTCCAAAGCAGTTAAATTCCGAGCCACCTCCCGGATTATCAAGGCTATCCCCATTTTTCTAATCCTAGTCCCCTATCATAACAAGTGCGCGAATTTCTGAGGTGGTAGTTATTTGATGTAAATTCTGGTACGCAGTAGCCTAACCGTCAGTGTTATTTTAACTGCTTAATTTTTTGCATATTTTATTTATTTCTTGTTTATTTAACGATGCGGTTAGTAGCTTACACTATATAGCATTAAAGGGCACGGAGATAAGAGAATGATTTTGAAAGGATGTTAAGGAAGGCGACGTGAACAAATCTCAGGCAAAATCGAGGCATAATTCGAGTTCATGAAGACCACCCGGTAAGTAACATGTAATCTATTCAAAACAATGATGTTCTCCACTCTACATGTTTCGACAGAACACTACCATCTTCAGGAGTATTTAAAGTTTCATGTCTGAACAACGTTTTAATACAATACAATCGCGATTCTTAAATGCAGATGAAGAACAGACAATTCTTTTAATTTCGTATCCCCTAGTTGCATTGAAAGCAGGGGTACAAGCCTACAGAAGGGAACGTAATATTATTATTTGTGTCTTAATCACATTAATAGTCACTTTTTGTCAAAGTTAATTATTACATTGACGTTGAAGAAAGGATACAACAGCAGCAGCAACGTCTTTAAAGCGCTGTGGAGGCATCTGTCTGGAAATTCCGTTAAAATACACGTAGACCCTCGGTCATGAAAGCCTGTCTCGGGGACGAGAACTGAACCCAGAACATCCGAAATACGAAGCAGGGAGACATACTCAGTTAACGGCAACTATCATTTCTTCAGCCTGAAACAGGGAACAAGTGTCTGTATGGTCTGACGTTGCTGAGATGACTGCAAACCTGACCGGGACACTTGGTTCCTTTTTGTCGGAGCCCTCATTCGCTGTCTCGGTGTTAGGAGAAGCTCGGCTGGCTTTAATTACGTGCATCCTGGAGAGGTCATTCTTACTACATGCAAGAGTGAGTTTTCGCTCGCATGACTAACATTATGTGCGTATGTGCCCGTAACTCGATCCATCAGTGTTGCAAAACAACGGGCTGAGATGCTCTTCCAAAACGCCCCTCCCTTCACCCTCTGATACTGCAGCGTGAACCTACTTCCGGACCAAAACATGGGAAATTCCCTTCCTTTTATGAACTCTTCGAATGAAGCACAGACGCAATTTAATATTTATGCATTTAGTAACCAATAACATGTGCACATAACTAAAACACTACATAAGACTAAAGGTATTTCTCGACCTTATGGTGTCCACATGGGTTCTGGGGCCCACCTAGCCTCCAGTCCAATGGGTGCCAGGGACTCTTTACCGGGAGCAAAGTGGCCGAAGCGTGATGCTTAAATAATTAAGCACAGACACAACTCTACATTTCATCTCTCAGTAAAACTAAATGGAAGCTGAGAGAATTAATATGGAAGTTTCGCTAGGCGCCATGTTTCAAATTTTCGCCAACAAATTTCACATTCTCAAGAAGAGTTCCTTATGTCTTCTTGGATACAACGCTATATACCGTATGCACGCATGTATAGGCCGCACATTTTTTGCCAAAAATTCAAGAGGAAAACTGGGGTGCGGCTTATATTCGAAATATTCGAAATCACACTTCATTAAAAAAAATTATATTCATAATTAGTAATACAGGGTGTAATACTCCTGATAATATTCCAAGAAAATTATTTTTTCTATAATTTCTGTCTGAAAATTGTGCTGCGGCCTATACACGCACGCGGCCTATACATGCGTAAATACGGTAATTCGGTGAAAGTTACCCGGAGCTCTACTTGCCGTCTGCTTCATGCTGGGCCTCGCTTGGCTCACTATTCGACCTTGACGATGGAGGCGACATATTCATCCGAAACGTAACGTGATTTTCATAGAATTGCACAACGTCATATCTAAGAAGGTAGCTACCGCTGAGGTAGCTACCGCTGAGGTAGCTACCGCTGTGAGAACCTCAAATTGACATGCGTACTTCCAAATATTAGTGCCAGTTTTTGGTATTAAAAGAAAATAAAATTTCATGCGTTCTAAAATTATTCTAAAAGTAATAAGTTCTATGAAGTAATCGTGATGTTTACGTGCCCTCAAACCCTTCAGTCTAGCGGTGAAATCAGCATCATCTGTAGCTTCACAATTATACAAACAAGCTAATCAGTAAAACTTTTTTTTTCTGTGGCGCTACAGCCCCAATTTGGGCCTAGGCCTACCTCCATGAAATTCTCCGTTTCACTTCGGTTTACTAGATCTTACACATTCGGCGAGTGATCAGCTCGTCGCTTGTCTACCTGTAGACAAACACAGAAAAACGCACACGACCATCCATGCCCTGAGTGGGATTCGAACCCACGATCCCGGCTTCCGAGCGAGCGAAGACAGTGCATGCCTTAGACCGCTCGGCTACCGTGACCGGCAAATCAGTAAAACATAGCGGGCTTTAAACAATACAACAGAGTTAATAGGGCCATCTACTCAGCAATAATATCCACACATAAACGTATCAGAATTCGTTTATTGGGCAAAAGCATTTCGTTACAAGTTTCGACCTTCACGTGGTCTTTATCAGGCGAAACACCTTTGCTCAATAAACGAATTCTGATAAGTTTGTTTGTGGATATTAATGCTGTGTAGACGCCTTATTAACGCTATTATCTGAGACACAGCAAAAATATTTAAACAGTACTTCCTGAGAATAATTTACGACATATGTTTTCACGTTTTCGAAAGGATGAATATTAAAACTATGATCTTTTGTGTTGACACAGAAAATGGAGGAAGATGACTCACACGTGACAATATCCGTCTGCAATTCTACACAGTGTCCCATCCCAGAAGACTACAATCTGACGCACATATGCGACACCCACTTTCCTTCATTTGTGTGTTCATCTGCAATGGAGACACATTGTGGTTTCTGAGTGGTATGAATTTAATTTTAAAATAGCAAAGAAAGAAAGGTAAAGCTATCTCTGTAACAGGCCGTGAATGCCTATAGTATTGTGAGACGTCGAGGCTCCCACATTTTCTCTAGACAGTTGGCTCACAGGTGGCGGTGAGGTCAGCCTTTCGCGCCTACCACCCTTTACCGTCAGGAAGATTCCTGGTATTCATTTCTGTTAGAGGCTGATTCCACCCCAGGGCCATAATGGGGCTGTAAATATTAGGTAAATTTAAAAAAATCAATATTCTCATCGAGAATCGAACCCGCAACCTTCCGGCTAGTAGCATAGTATAGTACTTAGATCAACTTCCTTCTGCAACGATTTAATGTGTTAAATGCTTTGATTTTTCTAATTTGTTCACAGCGACATAGAAAAGACATGAAGAAACACGAATATATTTCGAGACAGTTTCGTGGCAGGCGCTCCCCGCGAACACGTGCAACAGCAGACAGCCTCCCTGCGCGCGCAAAGAGCTACATATGGCCACAGTATATGTCACCCGCTGTTTCAGAGCTGGATCGACACCTGAACAAAATTTCTGTATGTATCTAAAACACATAGGGAATTCCTGTATAAATTACCGAAGTAAAATTCTCATATGTGGTGCAGTGCTGCAATATTTCACAACCTCCTTCTCCTACTTGGTCCTGTCAGATCTTGAAGATATTCATAGGGGCACCAAAATTATACTGCGGAAAACAAATTTTCCTAATAAGAATGTATTTAAAATAAGTCGTTTCGGGCGTTTATCCGCGTAGGTACGGAATGTGTCCCAGGTTCGACGTTTGCGGAAACTGGAGTCCTTCATCCAAAATCAATTTCCCATTACTATCCCTAATGATGCTGTTATTTTCTGCGTAAACGTCATATGTTAAGCAGACATAAAAGGTAAAGTTGTTCCTGTGCTTAACTAATTAAGCACTGCCCCATGAAGGCGTTTGGGGGAGTGGATCTATGGATCCACATTTTCTTGACCTCAGCACTAGTTAGAGGTGATTGATCAGCTTCACGCCCCTGCGGCTTTACCCCCAGGAAATAACACCATCTATCCACCGGATAGGAGTTGGGTGAACCCCAAAGCCGGTCTGGACAACGTGGAAAAGAGAACATTTCTGACCCTACAGGGACTCGAACTCCGACCCCTCGGCCGTACATCACGTAGCCAGTCGCTGTACCGACTACACTATCCTAATTACGCAGGTTCTGGATTCATCTCTCGGCCCCGAAACCTACCATCCTGACTTAAGTTTTTCATGGTTGTTCTCAGTATCTCCTGGAAAATACCGAAATAGTGGACCCACCTTAAACAAGGGTACGGCCGCTTTCTTCCACGTTCTGTATAATTCACTGCCACATATTCTAAGTTATTAACAGGACTGCTAAGGGAACAAAAATACACTAAGTTACTGACAGGACTCTAAGGGAACAAAAATGCACTAGTTACAGACAGGACTCCTAAGGGAACAAAAATGCACTAGTTGCTGACGGGACAGCTAAGTGAAAACCAATACACTAGTTACTGACAGGATCGCTATGTGAACACAAATACACTAGTTACTGACAGGACAGGTAAGTGAACACAAATACACTAAGTTACTGACAGGACTGCCATGTGAACACAAATAACTAGTTACTAACAGGACAGCTAAGTAAATACACTAGTTACTGAGAGGACAGCTAAGTGGACACAAATACACCAAGTTACTGACAGGACCGCTAAGTGAACACATACACAAAGTTACTAACAGGACAGCTAAGTGAACACAAATACACCAAGTTACTGACAGGACCGCTAAGTGAACACATACATAAAGTTACTAACAGGACCGCTAAATTAACACAAATACACTAAATTACTGACAGGACCGCTAGGCGAACACAAATACACTAAGTTTCTGACAGGACAGCTAAGTGAACACAAATACACTAAGTTACTAACAGGACCGCTAAGTGAACACAAATACACTAAGTTACTGACAGGACCGCTAAGTGAACAAAAATAAGTACAACCGATATTGTCAAGAAAACTCCTTGCATGTGGTGAGGTATTAACGGAACTCATCTCAGCGGAATAGGTAGATATCAGTTGGATTTAACTGGCTTAGGAGGCTTTCTCATTCACGAAGATAATTCGCGTTCTGCTGCTAGTCAGTCAGGTAACGCCGTGGTTAAGCGTTAAGAACACGTAAAGCAACCTGCAGGTCGTGTTCCGCGATTCCAAGTGGATTTAATGGGCACACACGTTTGGACACAAGCTGTAGCGGTAGTTTATACCCATGAAGCTTGAACGGTGACAACACCTGGTGAGGTAGCCGTGTAGATGGAGACAGCATGGAAATATGGGTGCCGAGGAATAACACAAAAATAAAGCAATTCTGATAACAACCCAATATTTTGCCGTTACGTTTGCCAGACATAATAAACACTTGGCTGATGACACCAGCAGAAGAAGCAGGTTCTGAGGGGTGGCTGCAGGACGGAAGGGGGGAAGGGGGAATATCACTCGAAATAATGGTGGCCCAAACGAATAAAACTTCCAATTATCTAGCAACACGATTTTGCATTTCTGTGAATTATTCCATGTGGAATTTTCTGTCAGTTATTAACTAACCTCATGAAGCAGAGTTCTTGAGAAGCTAATAGTGACTCAGCTAGTGAAGAGGGTCCCTTCGTTTTAAGGAAGTGCACGCTTCATTACCGTGTTCACAAGAGCCCACAAATCGTAAGCCTGTACCTGCCATGAGCCAGATGAGTTCATTCGATATCCTCTCACTCCATTTCAGGGCAGTTTTGATAATATTGTGACGAATATGACTTTTGCTAGGCAATTACTGCAGTATACACGTTCGAGCGAACATGCAACAATGGGAGCTGTATTCTCTGTGAAGCATGCCAGACCTCGTTGCTAGGTAGCACAATTCTGCCACAGAAGAGGTGTTTTCTATGTGGTTCGCGCCATGTTTAATACTAGGCAACGAAGCTGTGGATACATATCGTTAATATAAGAAGTGTTTTCTATGTGTTCGTGCCGCGGAAATATAACGAGTGTCTGTTTGTAGCCTGGAGGAATAGAGAAGTAGAATTGGAGAACTGGGCCGAGTACTGGTGGGTCGGCAGTCCAAGGTGATTGAATAAATAATGGCAAGAAGACTTCATGGTGATTTTAAGTGATAGTTTCTGTGATAAATCCATTTCCAGGAAATGGATAGCGTGTCCTAGTGATTTGTCAAGTGGGTAGATTAGCGGTAGCCCTATCATTGATTCTGAATAAGAAAGATTATAAAAGAAGGCGTTAACAAATCCAATCATCTAATCCAGAGCCCGTTATTATTCGTCACGGAACCCCGGACACGTGACAGTATCGTTCAATCTATTAAAATAGTCTCTTGCTTTCAAATTTCCCGACCAAAACTGTGTAAGCATTTCTTATTTCCTTTATGGGCGATACAGTCTCTACTCACCTCATCCTCCTTGAAATGATAATGCTATTAATGTTTGGCGAAGAGTACAAATTGTGAGGCTCATCATTATTTAGTTGGAATAGTCTACCATGAGGATGAAAGCGATATGTTCCTCCGAAACATCGTTACCTGTTACCCAAACTGTACGGCGTAAAATTCCACGAGACAACTATCTTCAATGAAATTATGTGGATGCTTCTGGAGGTTGAACATGTAGATGGAAAGTTATGCCTCCTCCATACGTTCACTTCACGTGAAGAAAGTATGACCCCTATGTTCATCTCCTACTGCAATTCCCGGTAACAGGCTTGTTACCACATTAACAGTGGCCGAATGAATCACAGTGTACTGACTGATATGCAAGCTTGTTACCACATCAATAGTGGCTGATGAATCACTGCGCACTGACTGATATGCAGGTTTGTTACCACATCAACAGTGGCTGAATGAATCACTGCGTACTGACTGATATGCAGGCTTGTTACCATATCAACAGTGGCTGAATGAATCAATGCGTACTGACTGATATGCAGGCGTGTTACCATATCAACAGTGGCAGAATGAATCACTGTGTACTGACTGATATGCAGGCTTGTTACCACATCAACAGTGGCTGAATGAATCACTGCGTACTGACTGATATGCAGGCTTGTTACCACGTCAATAATGGCTGAATGAATCACTGCGTACTGACTGATATAGAGGCTTACCGGCGCCAGGTAACGGTTATATGCAAATACGACAATCAACAGTTCCTTTACTAACCACCGATATTATATCATGCGATATGGAAATTAAGCCTTCATGTGGTACTAAACTTGTTGTACATTGGGATGAAGTGTCAGCGGAGATGTCGCTAGTGTGACGTGAATAGATTAGCTGTAGTTACTGTAGCAAATGTGGGTGAAGTCGACTGCATTCTCTCTGTAAGCAGTAAAAGCCAACGTCTGTAAAATATTGCAGCATGCGTGTTGCAGGAAGTGCTACTTGTGTTTCAAGATGTAACAAAACGTGAGATTAAAACACGTGAAGAGGGTTGATTTTTACATTAAGTTGCACTATAATATTCAAGGGTGAAGTTAAATACGTTTCTCTTTTGTACTGTGTATGGGAGATGTGGCGAAATTGTAAATACATTCAGCTAGGAAACCGGAAGTGGACGGAACGAGATCACTCGGAAAACCTAGGCACAGAAAACAGAATAATATTAAAAGAGTGGAATATGGTGCTTTCTGGACCATAGGGCTCGCTAAAGCGGTGAACTGTTAGGAACCTTCGGACTGTATTGCGACATGACCCCCGAAAGCCGGAATAGTAAAATCAGAACAGACGACCATTATTAGGCAACGACTCAGTAAACACATACTCGCGGCAAGGAATACACAAGCAACAAACGAGTAATTTTCGTTGCTATGCAACGGCACTGTAAACACACCTTCCCAACAATATAGGTTGTGCTCTCTCTGCGTTGTCCGTGCCGAGGAGTTACCTTGAAGACAATTGGCAGTTGAGAGTTGAGGGTTAAACTGTGGAGTGTTAATCAGCGGGCAACGGAAGCTGGAGAATCTCATTGTTAAGAGTCGTTACCAGGAAACATCTAGTGAAGACAAGGCAGAGGAATAGCCAATGTTGAGAGTTGTTACCACGTAAAGACTAGTAAAAGTAGACTGGGAAGTATTAGTGTGGAGTGATTTTTAGTGTGGAAATCGCTGTAATGTTATAGATATTTGTAGTTACGCGGATTCAAGCCATCTGCTCGAGTTATAGAAGTTCTACATATATTTCTTCTTGCCAAGAACCTACAGGAAATTAAAATTAATATGTCTGTTTCGTGGTCTACTTTTCTAAAGTTGGTTTTATGCGTTCTCCATCCTGTCTTAGTATCCGCGTATTCACCCTATCAACTTTTGAATATCTGAACCATTTTTCATGAAACTTGGTATGTATATCATGACAACTGTGTTCGTCTCTACGGTCTCTGTGTCTGTATGTGTATCTTATCGATGGCTTGGTAAACACGTTCTTCCGGCAACGAATACAAGCAACAATAAACGAAATGTTGGACGCGTCATTTTCAATACTGCACGTGTCTCATCAAAGGAGAGTCTGTGTGTATCTCCCTAACGTTGCTAGTTATTCCGTCAAGATTTTCCAGCGGTAACGAAGAATTACTGAGGCGTCGTTTTCTATGCGGTCCGTGTCATATGGAAAGAAAGAATAGACGAGAGAAAAACGTGATAAACGCCCTTTCTGCCATCAGAAGACAGTGGATTTTAATGCGATTGAAGAGCGCGGTCGAGGTGTACATCTCTTCTATCGTTTCCGCGAAGATTGGTTGGGTCCAAATCGGGACTGGGGGGGNGGGGCTCGCAATCCTGAGATCTTTTTGTAGTTGCCTGCAGTCTCTCGGGAAAAAAATCAGGCCTCAAATTAGGCCATGAATGCTTCCTTCCTCGCCACTTCCAATTCATTATTCACTACGAAATTACCGTCCCATTCCATGTAAACAGACCTCTAGAGAGCGTGGCTGAGTAAACATAAATAAATACTAACAGGCATGAACATAACCTTGGACCACTCAATGCATAAATCTGTTGCACCTATATGGCTACAGGCCTGGTCTTGGTCTAATGACGAATTAAAAACCCGAATGAGCTAACATTTAATGTAGCTTCGCAGAGATGAGTCCTTATCTACAATGTTCAGCTCTAAACATGTCGGGTCAGGCCGTCCGGACACTTAATTTCATCCGTTCTTCTTATACGTTCACGGTGTCGAGTTGTCTTCATTTTATCATTTGACAGACGGTAGGACTCCTTGGGCTGGGAATCAGCCCGTCGCAAGGCCTCTACCTAACCACAGGACAACACAAACACGGAATAAACGCATACACATACCGAACTTCCATGTCTGGTGTGGGATTCGAATCCACGATCTCGGCTTCCGAGCGAGCGAAGACAGTGCATGCCTTAGACCGCTCAGTTACCGTGACATACAAACAACAATTGCAAGGAAGCAAATTAACATTTCATACATATCCAAAATGTAAGAGTTGCAACAGGAGTCGTAATTAGTGACTCATCTACATAAAGTTATTCTGAAGGAACCACAGAGCAATCCAAGAGTTCTCTTCTTGTGGTCAACAGAGTCAAGGGCATTCCAAGGTATGAAGGGTACAGCAGGGCCAGCACCACAGACGCTGGAGTATCAGGGGTGCTTAAAGCAGTCTCCTTCATCAAGAAATCATTTCCTTAAGGGCGAGTATCCTTATTCATTTAGAACTAATTATTGTATGTGGACGCGCCATAACTCAGGCGGTTAGTCGCCGGCTTCCACCGCGGCGGCCAGATCGTGTGGGATTTGTGGTGGACAAAGTGGCGCCGGGGAAGTTTTCCCCTGCCAATTCTCAGTCCATCGATTGCTTCACATACATCGTCTGTCATCCGGCGTTGATACAGTAGGGCAAACAGTGGCCGATGTGCAAAATGGACTCAAGTCTCACCCCACCCTACGAAACTGAAAAAGAATTCATATGAGATCTGAGTTCCTCACAGCGGTGAAGATGAAGATGAAGAAAATGTACTCTTTTGGGGACGTAAAGTTTTGTTATTTGGTAGACATAATAACTTATTTGAGAAACCTGTTGCCCCCATCTTCAGGGTAAACAAATCACTTATATCCTGAAGATGGAGGAACCGAATTTCTCCGAAACGGCTGTACCAAACAACATGGAGTCACATCGAAGAAGACAGCCTTTCTCATTATCTTGGATCAATGGTTGCCAAACTGTGAATTGCCAATCCTTAAAATGGGCGAAACATTTCAAGACTGCGCCAGGAATGAATCCTAACGGTGAATGTTTCATGTGCCAATAACATTTCAAGAAGGTTCACAGGAAGTACCGATGTTGCCGTTTCTTTTTGTTTTATTATAATTCTTGGAGCTATGGAAGAAAACCAAGAATATGGAACAGTGAATCTGTATACTAGCAGGTTGCTACTCTTCACAGCAGCCGCCCTGAGAACCTCGCATCCAACCCAGCATAACATCATGTGTTGCCCCTTTAACGCATACGTAACAGGCGGCCTGCCTATGTTTATAGCACAGTTTATTCGTCTGCAGGTCTCGTAATTGGACGAAACTTGG
Source organism: Cryptotermes secundus (assembly GCF_002891405.2). Lineage (NCBI taxonomy): Eukaryota > Metazoa > Arthropoda > Insecta > Blattodea > Kalotermitidae > Cryptotermes > Cryptotermes secundus. The sequence continues at coordinate 520,643 of NW_019739945.1, forward strand.
TTCCTCAAATTATTGTTGCTTTATTTCTTTACTGCAGCACATAAAACTGTATGTTCACCCCACGTTCAAAAGACGAACAAACCAGTTCTGAACACAAGAGTTCGAATTTTAGAAGACGTATTTATATGGCAATTTGTAAATGGAAAGAGGCCATTGTCAAAGCCAAGCGCTGATCTTGGTCTGCCTCATAACTTTAATTTAATTTTTTCTGTACTCTGCCTAACACGTAAGTCTACGTCCTCTTCACGTGATTCTTAGAGAAAACAAAACATTAAATTAAGTGACGAACGATCTTAGTAAGAATGAAAGACAGTAAGCCTACACATGAGGGGGGAGGGGGGTACAGTTGTGATGAAAGAGATGAGAACAATAATGATAATAACATAAACAAAAACTGTGCTACCATTTCCAATGTAGGGAGCAGGGATAGCTCAGTTGGTGTAGCGATTAGAGTGTGGTTTGGACAAATGTGTTTCGATTCCCAGCAGGGGCCCACATAGCCTCCTGACCAATCGGCAGGAGAGTAGAGACGCAGCATGGAGCTGACCACTCAATTCTACTTGGTGCTGAGGTGACGATATCCCTACACTACCCCCTACATCTAAGTAAGTACAGGGACGTGTCAGATCACAGTGGCCGCGCGGTCTAAGGTATGAACGGTTTTCTCCAGCTCCAACACTGCGTTCGTGGGTTCGAATCCCAATCAAGGCTTGGATGTCTGTATGCATTTATTCTGAGTTTGTGTTGGTCTGTGTGTAGGTAGCGGCCTTGCGACGGGCTGATCCCCCGTCCAAGGAGTCTTATCGATTGTGTCTAGATTAAGGAATTGAAAAGGCGGCCAAGGTCCACAAAGACTGTACAGCCATAGATACATCAATGGATAGAAAGACAGATAAAGTAAAGTAAAGTAAAGTAAAGCTATCGCTGTAACAGGCCGTGGAGGCCCATAGGGTCGTGAGATGTTGAATTTCCCACATTATCTAGACCAGTGCTGTCCAACGTTCTTATGTACTCGGGCACAATTCACTGATGCCTATGGAGGTGAGGGCACCACCACCACACTACTACTACTACTACTGGTACTTCTACTACTACTACTACTACTACTACTACTACTACTACTACTACTACTACTACTACTACTACTAATAATAATAATAATAATAATAATAATTAATTTTTTCGAAAATATTTAACAGTACTCAGACGTTCAAAAACGTCTCTTGTCTTACAATTTGAATTAATATTAAAAATTGGTTCAATTATATGTGCTTACGGATGGCGCCAGAAAAATATACCACAGCCGCCGCGTTGGACAGGGCTGATCTAGATAATCGGCTCATAGATGGCGGTAAGGTTGTCAGCCTTACGCTTCGGCTGCCCTTTACCCCCAAGAAAATTCCAAGAATATTCCTGGTACTCGTTTCTGTTAGAGGCTGAGTCGACCCTAGGGCCATAGTCCGGCTGGAAGGATTATGTCAATTGGGAAAAATCCAATTACCTCATCGGATGTTGAACCCCGCGACCTTCCAGCTTGTAGCATAGTGTCTCAACCAACTACGCTACCGCGTGCCCCAGGCAGAAGTACACAGTAAACCGCTTCGTAAAGTTTAACACGGCAGCAATGTAACACAAGATAATAGTGAAGTCACTACAGACAAAAGACTGGGAAATATCGCAATTATTTGAATGTTGGCCACCTGCTTAAATTGGCTGCATCTGAATGGAAACCAAAGATGACCAGCACAGACAGGCTTCACTGTGCACAGTCCAGTTACAGGCCAGGGAACAGGAGGTAGAGTAATGCTCACATTGTGGTCGCTGCAAGCCCGAATTAACTAAACATGTTACATCTGGATCCACTCGCAGAGATATGTTTCCGAACTCAGACCGCCTCATTAACCTAAAGAGTTCTGTCTTCTGGGATACAACACCGTGCAATTCGGAGGAACATGTCGCCTCCATCTTCAGGGTCGAAGAATAAGCCATGCAAGAAACCAACGCGAATATATGTGGCAAAGCAGAACTCGGCTTAATCTTCGACCCTGAACATGAAGACATGTTTCTCCGACACTTCGGTTGGCTCTCAGATCCTGCACCTTATTAATCTCGCCTGCATATTTCTGTGAGCTCAGTGCGGATACTTCAGCAACTGACTCTAAGTCAGTGTTTCTCAAACGCCAGGTACCGGGCCCTCGTCTTATTGTTAAAAGAAATGGGGGGGGCGGATTTACCGGGCCACGATCTCACAAAGGTTGATAACCAGTGCTCCGAGGCGGAACAAGCCGTGATATCTAGGGCATATGCGTAACCTATTTACGAAGAAAAATTCGTTAAGAATGTAAAGTGTACAATGGACATTTCCTGTTCTTGGTGCTATCACTGTGTTGAAGTTCCTCAACAGGATGCGTGAACTCCCATTTTGTACGGTAGCTCCTGGAGAACAAGATGGCGTACATTGCGTACCAGGCAGAGGATGTCTGCTGAGACAGCAGAAGACGAGTCGCTGGGACATGTGGTCAGACTGTTCGCGAGATCAGCCTATCGGGGGGGAAAAAAATTCTACAGCTAACAAAATTAACTGTCTTCTTGGAACGGGATCCTCCTTAGGAAGCTAACAGTCGCTCATCAAGAATTCACCCGTATTATATAGAAGGCCATGGACACGCGGTAGCGTAGTTGGTTGAGGCATTATGGTACAGGCCGGAAGGTCGCTGGTTAGATTCCCGATGAGTACCAGTAATCATGCTAGGAATAAAGGGCGGCTGGTGAGTAAGTATGACAAACTCACTGCCATCTGTGAGCCGACTGTCTAGACAAAATGTGGGAGCCTTGACGTCTCACAACCCCATGGGCTTTCATGACCTGTTACTCACTTACTCATGGAGTTGAGCCCTTCTGGAGGAGCCACCAATTCTGCAGCTACTCCTGAATTTCCCAGCATTTTATGGAACCCGAAGGTTCATTACCATGTTCACAAGAGCCCTCCACTGGTCCCCACCCTGAGCCAGATCTATCCAATCAATACTATCCCATTCTATACCTCTAAGATCCATTCTAATATTGTCCACCCACTTACGCCTAGTCTTCACTGTGGTCTCTTTCCTTCTGGCTTTCCCACCAATATCCTATACGTATTCCTCGTCTCCCCCATTCGTGCTACATGACCTGCCCACCTCATCCTCCTTGACTTGATCATTCTAATTATAGGAACAATACATATAGAGTCACTAATTAGAAGCGCTTTATTTTGCGTGTGCCCTCAAATCCAAATGCGAAAAGTCACTGTTTAAAATTACTTGAAACAATATTCAGCTATATTTTTAGTCTTTTTGCATAAAAGAACTCCACGAAAACATCTTAATCATTATAATAAACCCATCACTTTCACCGTCGTTCTCAGTACTTTCCGACAAAGACTCCGCTGCGAAGTCAGAAGGATCAGCACTGTAAGGACACAAACCAGACACTGAACCTTGTTCTGAGAAATTCACTTCAGTTGATGTCTTCACAGTGTATTTAAAACAGATTTTAATATTAGCCTCTTACCTTCGCCTCTGTTTACCAACCAGCATTTTATAGGGATTTCTTGTTTCCTCACGTAAGCTCTGTATATGCACCTTTTTCCTCGTCTTTCTGGGTTTATTCGCTTTAATATTATATCAAGAGCAAGAACTGTATGGATTTTCGATACGTAGTCTTTCCGTATTCCTAAACAAACTCCGTGGCCTGTAGTCCGCAAGCGAACTACACCGACCGAGCAACCGCCGCTTGTCTGCGAAGTTAGTGCCAACTTTTGCGGAGAGAGGGTGTCACATGATCAGCGCAACGGATCTCCACGGCCGTTAATCTCGGTTTTCTAGACCGGAGCCACTATTTCCTTGAAATAGCTTCTCTATTGCCCTCACGAGGCTGAGCGGACCCCGTTCCAGACCCATTACTTCTCAGAAAATGTGGTAGCGCCGGGAATGGAACCCGGGACCTCTGGATCTGTAGCCAGGAACTCTGACCACTAGAACACAGAGGCGATCTTTTCTCTATCCCTAGTGTACTTAATAAATTGTGGGCCCAAACTTTGTTACTCTTGTCTTCTTTAACCACGACGACTGTTTCCTGGTTACCTCGCTCTCCTGTTGCTCGCACTGGAGCATCCGTGTAACGCTTTGTTTCACTTCGGTTTGTTAATAGTATGGGTCCCTGGACGGGGGAGCAGCACTTCGCAGAACAGACAGACATCCATGCCCTGAGTGGGGTTCCAGCCCGTGATCTTTGTGTTCGAGGGATCGAGTCTTATACCAAGAGGCCAATGTGATACGCTGTCACCTCTATACCGCAAAAAAATCGGAAATTTAAGCGAGCCTACTGTGTTGCGAGCGGTGACTCTTGTAGAAGGCACTGCCGTAGAGTTCGGCAGAAGTTCGCCAGCGTTTCGAATAAAACTGCTGCCGCTATCTTCAGAAAGCCAAGCAAATATCAGCAAGAAGCATGCGGTAAGCAAAGCATTGCCTTGCCATTAGACAGGCGCTGCCGAGATCATGGTTCCAACTGCCGTTTCAAGTGTTCATCTGGCGAGTGGCCATGGCCCTCTCATGCTCTCAGCAGCAGTCCGCTGTACTCTACTTTTTTTTATTTAGGTCCTTGATTGGTGGATTTCATGCCAAGTTCACTTAATGGTAGCGAATGCAGAAACGACCCCTGTATTTAGAGGAGGGGGCAGGCAGCCTCTTCATCATAAACCATGCATAGTAAAACTCCACCCCCCACCCTTCTGACTTAATGGACAATAATGGCACATACAGAGCTATTGCCTCTCTACCCTGCCTTTGTTACCGTATTCCTTTGTAATGTTACATCTGTACATAAAGACTTGATGGTTAGTGAGTCCTGATTGGTCCGTTTTATGTATTTTTTAGTATTATTTTTAATGGTTACGCATGCGTGCATGACCGGAAAACAGTAAGTACAAGCTGGTGCAAAATGAACGCACACGGCTGTTAGCAAGCGACACAGTAGTACAGCCGGCTCCCGCGCAGCCACTAGCGCTGCTTCATTATGGCGCTCCTGTTAAGCGGAAACGGAAAGTACACCCTCCGTGTCCGCGCTTCTTAAACTATGATAACTGTAAATACCGAACGAATATATTTCCAAATAAAAAGGTAAATTTATCCCTGTGCTTAACTAATTAAGCACTACGTCATGAAGGCGTATGGGGGAGTGAATATATATATCCACATTTTCTTGACCTCGGCACTAGCTGGAGGCGAGTGGAGAGATTCACACCCCGCTCGCTTTACCACCGGGGTAATAGCACCCCGGTACTCATTGGACGAGGAGGTTGTGTGGATCCCAGAGCCAGTCTGAACGACGTGGCATTTCTGGGACTCGAACTGCGACCCCTCCGTCGTCCAGCCCGTAGCCAGTCTCAATACCGACTTCGCCATTCTTCTTTAAGTGCTTGTATGCTTTTGAATTTCACCTCACGTCATTTCCGACGCCACTTAGAAACATATTTCTTCTTCTTCTTTATTTCTCCTATTCCTGCTCCCCCCAGTTTACCCCCTCCCCGACGCTATGGTCATATACGGCCCTGATTTTCTAGGCAAAGACGTTGTGCGGGTTCCTGTCCAGCTAGGAGGCAGTATTCCTCGGACTAAAAGACGTAAAGAAAACCAGAAAAATACGGCCGGAAAACCATGCCACGCATACATTAAATGTGTATACAAAATTACGGTAGCAAAACCTGATGATACTCCTCACTATTCGTAGATGGAAAGATAATAATTAATTGATTCCAAGATATTTTGGTGTGATGGTGTGGATTGGACTCATCTGGCTCAGGATTGCGATCAGTGGCTGGTTCTTGTGAGTGTATGTCTATAAACTTTCAGGTTGAGTAAAAATAGGTAATTTTTGACAAGGTGGGCGAGCTGTAACTTCTCAGACGTATTCTGCTCCACTGGGTTAACTGTACGTTTGTGTATATAGGCATAAACATATGTGGCTCATTTGCAATCGGAATTAACATAAGGCCCAGATATTTCGAAAAGAAAGAAATCAGAATATGTAGGTGTGACGTTGGTGGCTATACTCATGGGCTTTGCAACGTAAAAGGTAAAGTTATTCCTGTGCTAAATTAAGCAACACGCTACGAACACGTGTGGGGGACTGGAGGCACAACCCCACCCTTCTTGATTTCGGCACCCCGGGCGCTTTACTTCTGAGGAAAGAGCCCACGGTAACCTTTGGAAAGGAGGTTGGGTGAACATCAGAGCCGATCTGGACGACGTGGAAAAGAGAAAATCTTTTGACCCTGCCAGAAATCAAACCCCGGCCTAAAAGCACGAAAGCCATCGCTATACTAAGTGAGTTATGCCGTCCCTGATGATGGAATATGTAGGGCCAACAAATCAGCTGTTTTTGAGTTAATGTTTTCTTTAATGCTAGTGGTGTGGGACTAAGTCCTTTGTACTGTGACCACTTCTGGCCTATTGTACCAGCCCCAGATGACAGGTGAGGGTAATTGTGGAGCAATTGGTGCAATGAAGATTGGCAGGGGAAACCGAAGTACTCGGAGAAAACCTGCCCTAGCGCCACTTTGTCCACCACAAATCCCACTTTACAAGACCCGGGATCGAACCCGGGCTACTGCAATGGGAAGCTACGGCGCGACCTTGAGTTAATGTTACTCTGGTCACAGAGGCGATGGCCACGGAAGGCACTAATGTTGTTACCTTCAATAGTTTCGTATGCAAAGCGTGTGAACGTACTTATCACTTTCTACTCAAATTACGTTGTATTATTTCCATGAGAATATATTTTATTCACTAGTAATATATCCTTTTAGCATAGCATGTCTGGAATCGTCCGTCACAGTGGCCGCGCGGTCTAAGGCATGAACTGTCTTCGCTCGCTCGGAAGCCGGGATCGTTGGTTCAAATACCAAACAAGGTACGGATTTATGATGTGTGTCTGGGTTTATTCTGTGTTTGTGTTGCCCTGTGTTTAGGTAGAGGCCTTGCGACGAGCTGATCGCCCTTCCAAGGGATCCTACTCTCTTTAAAATGATCATGAAACTGAAAATCAGATACCAGGGCCGAAGGGGGGGCGGGGTGTAGAGCCAATATAAAGAAAAGTCTGACAACAATCATAAGAATAACGAGACACAAACTTAAAAAAGAATTGTTATCTTGGCTCAGAATGTATACAGAAACCCGTGACGTGATGAATAATTCTTGTGTGATTATTTTGAATCAGCATATCAGAATGAAATGGACGACGAGATAGGCAGAACATGTAGTATGCATGGGGGAGAAGAGGAATGAATATAGGATTTTGGTGTGAAAACCAGAAGGAAAGAGACCAATAGATATATATAGACGTAGATGGGAGTATAATATTAAAACGAATGTTTCAGAAATAGGATGAGGCATAAGGACAGGATTAATCTGGCTCAGGATACTATAAAATGTTGGGAATTTATTAAGTAGCCGAGTGAATTAGCATCTTCTGATAAAGAAGGCAGTTCAATACAGTAAGCTATATCATCAGAATGAAGCAGCTTTATGCTACCATAACGATAGCTATATAGCAACCAATTGCAGCTCTACTCGTAAAGACAGAAGTCACATTAAAGTCTTATACCAAAACTAACCGTAATATGGCATTGACCCCACTTATCGAATATCTACAGCCTCAAGAGAACAGAACAATATATTAGTACCATCGTAAACAAATTTGCTGTCATGGTACTATACTATAGGAATTTTAATGTGACCGAAACATATACGAAACCAATGTATTATACAGTGGCCTTCAATGGCATAGGGTCAATTTCAAATAAATTTCCCCGAAGCTGGCTAGCTACTCCATTCCAACAGAAATGTGGCCATGCACAACACGGCAACCTGCACTCCCTTAAAAGGTAAAATGTAAAGTTGTCCCTGTGCTTAAGTAATTAAGCACTAAGCCATGCAGGTGTATGTGGGAATGGAGGTATAGATCCATATTTTCTTCACCTCGGCTCTAGCTGGAGGTAAGTGGTCAGCTTCACGCCCCGCCTGCTTTACCTCCGGCACCCATCTCATAGGAGGCTGAGTGAACCACAGAGCCGGTCTGGGATACATTGAAGAGAAAATTCTTAACCCTACAGGGACTCGAACTCCGACGAACTCGTTCAGCCCGTAGCCAGCCGTTATACCGACTGAGGTAAAAGGAAAGGAGGAAAAAATATTCCAAACTCTTATAATCTTCAAAAAAAGAGTTCCGCACATACTTAAGTCGATGCTGTACAAACCGTTTTAGAATAACAACTGTCCGGCAGGTTCCCGGGTGCTGGGCTACTTAGTCCCTTCTTGCTCTCTGGAGTAACTTGAAGAGCTCGTATATTCAAGAAAATGTGATATGATCTCTAAACACAAAGCGAAGCGGACGAGACAGTAATTTTTTGGTTCTCATGAAAATAATAAGAAAAAAATATTCTTTCCCATCATGCAACTGATCATCAACAATACCGCCGCAAGCAAAACATACGCATAAACACATATAAAAAAAAGAAAAATATTTTCCGTGATTTCTTGCTCTTTGCCACAATGAAACATCCCTGGATGAACATGACCGTACTGTTCTCACTGTGACACTGTTCAAGGCAGACTGTGACCGCAGAACCAAAGTAGACCCTGAAAATGGGAGCAGAATGTCCCTACGAAATATCACTTAAAATCTACCAGACAACACGGTGTCACATACCGAATACAGCAACCTTCGTGGCAATAACTGCGGAAAGCACAAAACTCACAGCTTACGTATTAAATATTTTACTTCTCTCTTTAAATTTCTTCACTCATTTCCGGCTTGCAAAATTTGTTTTACGGAATAAGAGAAAATGTGTAACGGAGAAAGCCGTAAGGCTGACCACTGAACTCCACCCAGCGCCCAGATTAAGAATGCGAGGAGCTGAACTACACCTCCCCTATGCATCTTCGTGGCGTGGTGCTTGTTTGATTACAGGGACAATTTTATGTCGTCAAACCTTGCGTAGTTATGTATGTTTACATTTTAAACAGGCTCAAAATGAAATTGTAGACAAGACTTCAACACAAACGTGATTGTAAGTCCGCTAATGATGAAACGGCCTCAACTTCCCAGCTTAACCAATATAGTGTATGTTGATGGTCTGAAGTGACAGTAAGGATATCTTACGTACAGTAAACCCTCGCTAATCCGCATTAATAGAGGCAGTGAAGCAAAAGTGGCATAAAAGACAAACTAACTTAGAATACAAATAATTCGAAAATGTAATGTTATAACCCCGAAGTGAACGGAGAAGTTCATGGAGGTAGGCCTAGGCCCACTGGGGCTGTAGTGCCAAGGGAAAAAAATGGTATAACTAGTCCTAATGGAAATAAACAGCAAGAAAAATCAAGAAAACAGTCTTCTGGGATTTGGCACCGTGTATATGTGGTGTTAACCGACGTTTCGGAGGAACGTATCGCCTCCATCTTCAGGGTAGAAGAAATAATATAAGCGTGAGAACCGGTGAGACCGTGAGAACCGGTAAAAGCAGACTGTTCACCGGTTCTCACGGTCTCCTCGCTTGCAGATTTCTTATATTATTTCTTCTACCCTGAAGATGGAGGCGATACGTTCCTCCGAAACGTCGGTTAACACCACATATACACGGTGCCAAATCCCAGAAGACTGCTTTCTTCATAGTCACCGCCGTGAAAGCCTCAAATCTTACAACAAGAAATATCACTGTATAGCCTTTATTTAAATCTATAAAACGGCGATATATTTACGAGTGTTCATTGATGGAATACACAGGAATTTTACTTGCTTCTCAGCGTAATAAAGCAGGTATGTAGAAACTGTCAACTTTTGTCTGAACAGACAAGTGACTCATCTGTTTTCCTAAATGTCACGTGTCTTTTAAAGTATGTACTGAACTGTGAATAGCATTTTCCATTTTTCACACTTCGATCCGGATTAACTGTAACCGGAGTAGCGAGGGTTTACTGCATTCCTCAATTTGCAGTTCAGTTGCGTACCGCTGGAATGCATAGCCTCACTTATCATCATTTATCACACAACGTCAATTGCAGCACATTTAGACTGACTGCTTACCCGACATGTTTCGACATCTACAGTGTCATCTTCAAGGTATGGTTATTTCAGTTGCAAACTGAAGTTACTCTCTGTGACTGTTCATGCTTCATGCTTAAAACCTTTTGTTGAGATCAGTCTTTTTCACTAACACAAACGTTACAAATATGGCCGCCATGTACAGCCTTGAATTAATGTTTAGTTTCCAACTTAAAATATATATACCACTGAAGATGACATTGTATATGTCGAAACATGTAGGGCAAACCACACAACCTAATATATTGTAATTGATGGTATATGATTAACGATATTAAGTAATGTTATTCCACGTCTATCTATCTACCTATCTATCTATCTATCTATCTATCTATCTATCTATCCTTGCTCCCACTTGAAGCATAGGTCATCCGTGAAACGCTTCATTTCACTCCAGTTTCATAATCTTGTACAGTTGGTAGGATACCTTGGATGGGGGATCAGCCCGACACAAGACCGCTGCCTACACAGGACAACACAAACACAGAATAAAGGCAGACACCTATGTCTCGAGTGGGATTCAAACTCACTACCCCAGTGTTCAAGCGGGCGAAGACATTACCTGCCTTAGACCGGGGCCACTGTAATCGGCTTGTTCCTTGTTTTTCTTTTTTTTTTCCATTGGCGCTACAGCCTTCATTTGGGCTTAGGCCTACCTCCATGAAACTCTCCGTTCACTTCGGTTTTACTAGATCTTACACATTCGGTAGGACTCCTTGGGCGTTGATCAGCTCATCGCAAGGCCTCTACCTATACACAAACACAGAAGAACGCACACAAACATCCATGCCCTGAGTGGGATTCGAACCCACGATCCCGGTTTCCGAGCGAGCGAAGACAGTGCATGCCTTAGACCGCTCAGCTACCGTGACCGGCTGTTCCTTGCTTACATGTAGATAATTATTGAGTGTTGTTTTCTCTTTTCGTTACAGCTTCCAGTGGGGGCATTCTGTCTGCCTTAGCAACTTATACTCAGGGTCACATCTCGGTCTTTGAAGGTTCCAAATGCCGTTTAACGCTACGTTGGCATTAAATGTTAACCCTCTAATTCAGCCCGTCTTGTGGATAATAACATTCCTAGGGCCTCCAAGGCGTGTTAGTCCACTCTTACATGAACAGGCCAGGTCCTCCTTACAAGTACGCAGATACGTATGAGGAGGGGATACGAAGGTGGTAGGGCGTTTATAGCAGATGATATCAGCACTGTGTGTTCATGCTGTGTATATATAAAACTTGTACCATTTTTCGAACAATAATTTGAATACCACTACTGTGTATATAGCAAAGAAATCAATGCTAAAGGCCCATAAAGTAATGCGGTTCCGACAGATACAGCACGCAGATAACTTTCATGTAGAGATAGTTACTTCCAGCGTACGAATGAATAGTTCTCTTTTTTTTATTAAACCATTTGAGAGTTAAAACAAGGATACCTTACTCCTTTGTTTCAGCCTTAGGATCTGACATAATCATTCATATTTCATCGCCTTAAACAGCCGAGTTACGTGTCACTAAATTAAGTAGAAATGATAGAATGGGGATATAGTACTTGTCCTTTGTTTTAGCACAGCGCTTGTGGGAAAGCAAAGTGGGCACACAAAAAATGTCGTGTTAAGATATCCGTTAATGAACGGAATAAGTAACTTCATGGAGCTGAGCCTTTTTGAAAAGCCGCCAATTGTGCAGCTACTCAAGAACTTCCCAGTATTTTATGGGACCTGAAGGTTCATTACCGTTTTCACAAGAACCCTCCCACTGGTCCCTATCTTCAGTCAGATTAATCCAATCCATACCATACCATCCTCTCAACCTAACATCCATCTTAATATTGTTCACCCACCTACGCCTTGGTCTTCCTAGAGGTCTCTTTCCTTCTGGCTTTCCGACCGATGTCCAATATGCATTTCTCTTCTCAACTATTTGTGCTACATACTCTGCCCATCCCATCCTCCTTAACTTGATAATTCTAATTATACTTGGAGAAGAGTACAAGTTATGAAGCTCCTCATTATGCAGTTTTCTCCAACCTCCTGTCATTTCATCTCTGTTTGGTCCAAATATTCTCCCCGACACCCTGTTCTCAAACACCCTCAGTCTATGTTTCCTCCTTAATGTCAGAGACCTAGTTTCACAATCATACTGAACCACAGACAAAATTGTATTTTTGTATATTCTATTTTTTATATTTTTGGACAGCAGACGAGAAGACAAAAGGTTCTGGACTGAATGGTAACAAGCATTACCCGAGTTCAATCTCCTCTTAGTTTCCTCCTTAATCAGGTTATGATTTGTTACATTCACTCCCAAATATCTGAACTGAGCCACATTTCCGAAACATCAACAAAGCAAATAAGATGAATTTGCTAACTCGTCAACTGCATCAAATGAAGCCTTTCCTACCCGCTTGACGTTGACTCAGTTGACTAGGGAAAATCCTGGCATAGAACCAAAACTTTCAATGTCACGATAAAGGTACGCCGCTGGCACAGATTGGCAGGAATTTGAGTCCACATGTTCACAACCCACTTCCTTAAGATCTGTTATAATATTATCCTAACCTCTTAAGGCATCTACTGGGATAGCCTTATTAACACTGTTCACGACATAGTCACCACACCAGTCACCAAAAGTGCTCATCGTCCTTAATTGGACAGATTGTATGAATCTATCTAAAAAAAAAAAAAATTATCGTAACTTGTGCATGATCAGTAACTGCACTCTCGCAGTTATGCACTGGGTAACGTCCATTCATTTGTTAACACCCAGCAACAGCTGTATACATCGAATAATTTAGATCAGTAATCTGAGACTTATGAATCTTGTGTCCCGCTGGTTATATTGTTTTAAAAAATCCGTATTCCTTCCATTCTAGGAATAAAGACTGTCTAAGATTTCATGATCTCATGACAGAGACTCTGATGATCACAGCCTTATGTTATGTTATGTTAGAAGTTTACCACCCTGAAAAAGACAGCAATGAGTTTCCCCCTGAAACGTTAATAACGACCTACCACACTACACGGAGTTACCTATCTACCTACCTACCACTCGGCGCTTCAGCCGTGGGTGAGCCTTGGTCTCCTCTACAACCAGTCTCCACTGCTCCCCATTCTTCACCTTCTCTATCCAACCTTTCACCTTCATCTTCTTCAGGTGGTTCTCAACATCGTCTGGCCATCTCATCCTGGGTCCTCCTTTTCTTCTTTGGGAATATAGCCTTCCGTTTAACATTCTCTTTGGCAATGCATTGTCTTCCATTCTTTCGACATGCCCCAAACATCTTATTCTCTGTGACTTGATAAATCTTACTACATCTTCTCCTTTCCGTAATGTGTTTATCCCTTCATTGTCTCTTATCCTCCATATATTATTTTCCATCATTTGTCCGTCTATTTTGCGTATTATTTTTCTCTCTAACCTTCTGTTACGTTGCTGTTGGAGTTACACACGAGAAGACACTTATATTCAGATCGTCTGTCTTTTTACTAGGAGTGCGTTTTCAAAATAGCACGAGAATACAAAGGTAAAAAAAGTTAAAGTTACCCTGTGCCAAACTAATTTAGCACTACTTCATGATCATGTGGGAGTGGACGTATACATCCACGTATTCTTCAACTTGACACTAGTTTGAAGTGAGTGGTCAGCTTCACATCCGGGCCACTTTACCCTCCTAGAAAGAGCCCCCATATACGCATTAGGTAGGAGGCTGTGTGGGTCATAGAACCGGTCTTGACGACGTAGAGCAAAGAAGAATTTCGGCCCTACCGGGACTCGAACTCCGACCCCTCGGTCGTCCAGCCCGTAGCCAGTCGCATTAGCGGCTAATTAACGAAACTTGTAGCTTTTCACATCCCACGTCCAAGCCAACCGTTGCCGAGTGTCGACGTCTGAGAAACACCGATTCAGATGGCAGGGGAGTTTCCGTTTATGTTGCAGGGAAACTTAAATCAGACATTAAACTATTATTTCCCACTGAGCTACTGTTCCTTCTGCAATGCAAAGTTTCACATTCCGTTCGCGGTAAAATGGAACAAAGCTCTCGGTACGATACCAAGTTCCTACAAAATGAGAAGGATTCGGGATGTTGGAATACGCGAGACTCCGCAGTGGCTATGCTATGGGCTCCACGGCTGAAGGAATTTGGTTTCGAAATCTAGCAAAGGTAAGAGATTTTCCTCATGAAGTTTCTGGGACCCACCCAGCCTGTCCTCATGGGAAGAAAACAGCTGAGGCGTGAAGCTGACCACTCACCTCATCTACCGCCGGGCTATGTGCAACTTTACATGGGAAGGAAAGTATTCGATGTGTAATAGAGTTTGGGAGTTTCCCACCACGAAGCACTTGGTTCCAAAGCAAGTTACCTTCCTCATCTAATTATACAGCCGGCAGCACAACGGCAACGGTCACTAGCTTTAGGAATCGCCTGGTTTCGCTTGCGGTCACGACGCCACTCAACCTGAGTTACTTCACTGTCTCCAGCTCCGGCCGCTACAATCATGCGTCCAGAACTGTCTGCGGTACACATTACGACGCTGCTAGCACCCATTAAGGAGTTCGCCTGTAGTGGTTGAGGAAACCCACGAAACATCTGAGTCTGTATATCCGATGTTTCGGCCATGAATTGAGCCGGGCACCCCCCAAATGTTAAGACAGTCACCTTACCGTTCGTGTCAAATCCCTGGGCTTATGAAACCATCTGTGCGCATTCTGCTCTGCGCATTGATTATGAAAAGAATCGTAGTTCTAGACACGCAACAGGAAAAACCACCCAGAGCGTGTATATGAGACTCACTCACTCACGGAGCTGAGCCCTTCTTGAGAAGCCGCCAATTGTGCATCTACTCAAGAACTTCCCAGTATTTTATGGAAACCGAAGGTTCATTACCATGTTCACAACAGCTATCCACTGGTCTCTATCCTGAGCCAGATAAATCCAATCCATACCATTCTATCCTATCTAAGATCCATTTTAATATTGTCCACCCGCCTACGTCTTGGTCATCCCAGTGGTCTCTTTCCTTCCGGCTTTCCCACCAATATCCTATATGCATTCTTCTCCTCCCCATTCGTGTTACATGCCCTGCCCATCATCCTCCTTGTATATGTGACTACACCTCGAATAATCGAGCCACAAAACGGAAGTGCAGTAGTCATTTGCCTGATGCCGAAACATGCAGTCAACGTACAGAAACTGAGAAGGACGCGTGAAGCAATGACATCTGTTGAATCATTTCTGAAGTAGGCCTGTGTAATTCTACGGACACGGACTTATGAATGTGTTTCCTGCACATCGTGGCATTCCATGCCAGACTGTAAGAAGTGTTTGATTCACAATCGTTAAATAGAGACTTGGTCTACAAACACACGATAGTTGTCGCTTATATTGATTCATGATATTATAAAATCGATTGTTAGTTGACGTCAGACATTTCGGATACGGTTAATGTCTCTATTTTCAGGAACTTGTATGCCTACGGGCCGTCTCCAAATTGTTGGGCTTCCTTTCCGGGTGGATTCTTGAGGTTTACAGACATGGGAGATTTTATCTCTAACAGCCACACTTTCAAGAGATATTTGTTTAAATATTAGTAAAAAAAGTAAGAAAAAAGTAAAGCTATCCCTGTAACAGGACGTGAAGGCCCATAGGGTTGTGAGACGTTGAGGGTCCCACATTGTCTAGACAATTGGCTCAAAGATGGCGGTAAGATTGTCAGCCTTAAGCGCCGGCCACGCTTTACCCCCCAGGAAAATTATTTAATTAATTCCTGGTACTCATTTCTGTTAGAGGCTGAGTCAACCCCAGGGCCATAGTGCGGCCGGAAGGATTAAGTCAATTGAAAAAAAAAAAAGCCCAATGACCTCATCGGGTTGAACCCAACCGCGACTTTCCAGCTTGTAGCATAGTGCCTCAACCAACTACGCTACCGTATAGGCCATTTAAAAATGTGGTTCTCATATCCAAGAAAACACACCCCATCGTTAATACGCTATATATCTATATATGAATTTTATGATATTTTCACGATTTAGGGGTGAGTGACTATAGACGGGGTTTGGAGTGATGAATGGTTTTATTAACCACTTGCACACGAATCGCAAGTACAAGTAATACTGCGTCACAGTCTCCACAATTCACAAATCACCACAGCACCCGCTAAGCTCTTTCCAGCCTGTTGCGTCTTCACCAGCCGTTCCCTGGCAATGGCTTCAGGAGTTGAGATTCTTCAGCTTCACGCACTCAAGTCCTCTCTTCTCAGCCTTCTGTGCAGAACCAAACTCAAATTTCTTCTATTGTTGCTTTCGTGTCCGTTGCCATAGGAACGTGTTTACCGAGCTATTGCCCAGAAACGGTCACAGCGCGGAGCACAGAAAACACCGTTCTTTTATTGTTGTGTGCGTTACATAGCAACTGCTGCTATTTACAGATACACCGCTTAGCAACGGTTCTATACGCCGTAATATTTAGAGCTTTTTTGGTTTGTTCTGGGAATCAAAATCCATGAAGAGAGTATATTGGGTAAGATGAGTTCTAAATGTAAAAGCAGTTGAATATGTATTGTCGCTGACCCATGAAAGATGAATCATTTATAGGCTAGCATTTCGAAGGCCGTGGTCCTTGTCTATTTCAAGTAGCTCACAATCCCAGAAACAGAACTCAATCACGTCAACGCAGAGATAGACGAGATTCAAAACCGGGTACGTTGCGAATACAAATCGAAGGGGCTGTCGGCACTACAGCAGCGCACAAGAAGCACGTGAAGGCCGCTGGCCGGCTGTGCAGAGGCCGACCCATTGCCCTGGCGGCGACTGTGATCATGAGAAACGTCAATTTGCCCGCCTGCTTAGCAGACAGGACAATCTGGTGAAAATGAAGCTTGGCACTCAACTCAACAGTTCGCTCGGACAGAGGCCAGAAGAACGCTTGCATCTACTTCGCTTTCGTAACTGCTGATCCGGAAAAAACCCACTGCGTCCCATTGAAGCAACTTGTCATGTACCGTTCCAGGAGTAAGCACATGACAGCAGCTTCGAATTCCGTTCGTAGAAAGAATGTTTGTCCGCGTGTCTTTCGCTGTTAACTCAGTGCTCTTCTAAAGGGCTGATCCCCATCCAAGCAGTGTCATCGCAGGTCAAAAATACATACTAAGCTTATTTAAAATAAAATTTATCATCAGGAGGAGTTATTATTGAAATATTTACAGTTTAATTTTTCTTTTATTTCATGGGTTTGGGTGAGACTCAGCTCACTTGGTACGTCGGCCACTATTTGGTCTATTGCACCAGCCCCAGATGATAGATGTTGGTGAGCGTGAAGTAGTCTGTGGAATGAGAATTGGCAGGGGAACCGAAGCACTCCGAGGAAATCTGCCCCAGTGCCACTTTGTCCACTACAAATTCCACATGACCTGACCTAGAAACGAACCCGGCCCTCCATATTGGGAAGCTGGTGATTAACCGCCTGAGCTAGGGGACGGCCATTTTACAAATGCTTAATACTGAAACAGCCGATCACGGTAGCCGAGTGATCTAAGGCGTGTACTGTCTTCGCTCGCTCGGAAGACGAGATTGTGGGTTCGAATCCCACACAAGGCATTTATTCCGTGTCTGTGTTGTCCTGTGTTTAGGTAGAGGCCTTGCGACGAGCTGATCACCCGTCCAAGGAGTCCAACCGTCTGTGAAATGATTATGGAACTGAGAAATCAGCCCTGTGCTCCAAAGTGGGAGCGAGAGGGAAGACATATACTGAAAAAAGAAAATAATGGGTAGGAGACCATCAGACTATTCTGCAGAGACCAACACAATCGTGAATGGAACAATATGAATTAAACTGGATACTTTTAATTACAGAAAAAGTTAAAGTTGTTCCTGTGTTTATTAATTAAACATCACACCATGAATACATATGGGGACTAGATGTATGGCTCTACCAATTTTAACCTCGGCACTGGATAGAGGTGGTCAGACTTACGCCCCGGGTGGGCCCCAGAACCGATCTAGATGATTTAGAGTACAGAAAAATTTCCTGTCCTTGCCGAGAATCGAACCCTGGCCGTCCAGCCAGTAGCCCATCACTACACTGACTGAGCTAGTCCGGCTCCCAAATATGGATGGTAAAAGATATTTCAAATAATAGGAACTTCTGTTAAAGTAAAGTGAAATAGAACATATTGGTGACCACGCGAAAGGTATGTCAGATGATATGACGTGTATAAATAATAAACTGTGGAGCTTTGAGTATAACATATCGTACGTCAACAGAGCATAGAACCTATATATTCTCCATAGAATACAATACAATACTTTATATATGTTGCGAAATACTGAGGTTGTAATCTAATCCTATTACTGTAGATTATATATGAGGTTTAAATAAAACGCGGAAAAAGGAACTACGTGTAATTATTCACTTATGCTCCTTAAATTTCATACAGACTGAAGTGTTTGATGAAAAAAGGGGAATTTTTTTGCTTTTAATAATTAAAAGCTTTCGATGTTCAAGGGACCCTGTCTCACCCGTGTGTGAACGAAGCAGACCTGGTACGCCATCTTGTGTCTGCAGCTGGTTATGGAGGCGTCAAGATGATCAATACGCCGTTCCGGAGAACAACGAGTGAGAGAGAGACGCATAGCGACCACTGACTGCCATCTCATATCACTGGGCGCTCTTTCGTGTTAAAGTTTCCCCCACAGAATACGCACAACTTGCTGGCTATAAAACTCACAGCAATGCCTTATATCTAATTACCTGCAACAATATCACGGCGCACAGCCGACTCAGGCTATGCCCCGCATTCTGCGGACTCCGAATTATCCTTACAACGTTCATAACAGCCCACCGTTAGGTATTTCCTGAACCAAATGAATGAATTTCACATCCTCACTGTATTTCTTTAACGTTCCGTTTCAAGTTAGTATTAGAGTACAGGTCCTATACAGTTCGCACAAACATTTTGTGGATCCCCTTCTAAATGCTACTACTGAAGCAGCTGATACCATTAACTCCACAGGGCTCCTGACTGTATTGTGTAACTGCCCATAAAATCCAGATTTCGTTATGCTGTTTCACTATCAGGAATATGTCTAAAGAAGTCTCCATGTTCGTTAACTGCACAGTGCTGCCTCAGATGGAATAATTTGTAACCAAGTGAATTACTTACTTACTCGTGGAGCTGAGTCCTTCTGGAGGAGCCGCCAATTCTGCAGCTACTCAAGAATTTCCCAGCATTTTATGGAACCCGAAGGTTTATTACCATGTTCACAAGAGCCCTACACTCGTCCCTATCCTGAGAAATATCTATCCAATCCGTACCATCCCATTCTATCTCTCCAAGATCCACTCTAATATTGTCCAACCACCTACGCCTTGGTCTTCCCTGTGGTCTCTTTCCTTCTGGCTTTCCCACCAATAAACAATATGTAGTCCTCTTGACCCCCATTCATGCTACATGACCTGCCCATTTAATCCTCCTTGACTTGATCATTCTAATTATACTTGGAGTAGAGTACAAGTTATGAAGCTCCTCATTATGCAGTTTTCTCCAACCTCCTGTCCTTCATCTAACCAAGCAATTAGATTGATTAAAATTTTCAAATTTAGAAAAAGTCTAAGTTTGAATCCTATATTTTTGTTTCTTTGTTTGAGGGCACTTTGCAATTTATTCTATTTATATTAGGCCAGTAATTCGCAGGAATTTAAATCTTAAAAAGAGAAATTGCGTGAGCATTTAAATATTCAGTTTTCAGACTAGGTCGCGCCATAGCTCAAGCGGTTAGTCTCTGGCTTCCCACCGCGGCGGCCCGGGTTGGGTTCGAGCCAGGTTCTGGTCATATGGGATTTGTGGTGGACAAAGTGCCGCTGGAGCAGTATTTCTCCAAGTACTTCGGTTTCCCTTGCCAATTTTCATTCCACCAATTGCTCCACAATCACCATCCAATAGTGGCCGCAGTACCAAGTGCACTCAGTCTCACCTCATAAGAATAACAAAAAAGGAAAGAAAATAGAAAATGTTTCAGACTGCTTCTCTGAGTTTCGACAATTCTAAAATTTTCAAACGCTGTAAATAAATTTCTCAATAACGCATTAATTTAGAAATTTGAATTTTTTACGAGTTTTGTCAGATTGTGGACAAATCATTGTGTGTATGGGTTTCCGTATTTTCCTAACCATTCAGACGGAGAAAACTGAGGAAATATAAATATTATATTTTTGTAGTTTATGAAAGAAATTAAAATTGAAATATTGTTATATTGAGAACAATGTAAATGAAAATTCTATAGTTACAATTGCTCCTTGTTTCCCTTGCACAATTTGGGACCAAACTGTCTGTTTGGGGTTTATTCAGCGAAGAGAATTTACGTGTTCACAAATGCAGAGTTTCTAAGAGCCCGTACTCAATTAGTGAACTTTTCTGCGGCCATATTACAACTTTGAGCACCCCTGCTTGTTTGTAGCCTGTAAATATAAGCTTACTTTAAGAAGCTGGCTGTTCAGGCTTATCGTACACCTGACCTTTGCTTTGTATCTCCTCTTGAGGAGGGTGTATAGACCTACACGAAACACTGTACTTAGAGTGACAAACCGTGGCCCTGGAAAAATGCCTTCACTCAACACTACACGTACGCGTATTCATACCCCCCCTCCAAACGCTAACCTCTTGAAGATAATGCTACAGTAGAACAGTTCGCTTGTTAAAGTGACACAATGCAAGTTGGGGTGCTTTCGGGGGTGTATGGAGTCTCAGTTCCCATCAAATTGAAATGTTTCTTAAAAATAGAAATGTAACTTATCCCTATGCTTAACTAAGCACCATGCCGTGAAGGCTCTAGATGGAGCTGAGTGGTCAGATTCAGGCTCCTGCCGCTTTACCCCTCCCCCCGGGGGTAAAGGCCCAAGTATAATTCGTTTTGCGGTTGGCAGTCCGTTGAGAGATGCCAGTACTCAGTGGTTTTATACTTAAGACTGCTTAGGGCCTTCCCACAGTTCAAGCGGTCACTCGTCGGGTTCCCATAGTGGCTGCCCGAGTTTGTTCCCAGGAAACGTTATGTAGCATATGTGGCAAACGTAGAATTGAGGGCTGGTTTTCTCGAAGTACTGCAGTTTTCCCTGCCAATTGTCATGCCACCAATTGCTCCGCTTTCTTAAATTATTGTATAATCTGGGCTATAAAGTCTGGATAAGCAGCTACATTAAATAACCAATGAAATAAAATGTTTCTTGCCACCACCGCCCGAGGCTTAGCCTGGATCATCTCGTCCTAATTCCGTCACTGTCAAAAGCTTCAAATTATTAGACCCACAAAACAGAGAATCGAGACAGTTAATGGCAGATCTGTTCCACGTAAGACGTGAAGGTGATACTGAAACGGATCTGAAGCGGTTCAGGACAGTGCCCAGTGGCGGGCCGTTCTGAAGTTTCCGGACCTATTACCAAGCAAACAAAATCTGAGACGTCTAATGGTGCGCGGTTCTGAAGTGTCCGGACCTATTACCAAGCAAAGAAAATCTGAGACAATGTCTAATGGTGCGCGGTTCTGAAGTTTCCTGACCTATTACCGAGCAGACATAAAATCTGGGGAAATGACTAACGGTGAGCGGTTCTGAAGTTTCCGGACCTATTATGAAGCTGGCGCAAACCACGCGACTGTCCAGCGGCCGGAGGACAAGACACTTGTAGCGGCCTGCGAGTGTACTGGAAGCACGCAGGCCGTGGGCTGCGGTATTTATATCATTTCCTGGAAAAGCAGACATAATACGTCTGGACGTTATGCCTACATAAGCATGATGCAGTGTTCCGTCCCTTGTGCTCAGGGATTTAGTCCCATTGTGGGCCTAATTTTGCTTGTTTCGTAGGCTGCAACAACTGCAAATCCCTATTTTACGGTAAACCATATGGAGGAGTAAATGTGAACAGAGAATTGGGAAGGAACAGGCAGGGTACTCACCCGGGGTAGCGCAGTCGGTACAGCGACTGGCTACTGGCTGGACGAACGAGAGGTCGGAGTTCTTGTACCGGTAGGGTCAAGAATTTTCTCTTCTCCACGTCGTCCAGACCAGCTCTGCGGCCTCCTATGCAATGGGTACCGGGGGCTATTTTCCTGGGGGTAAAGCCCTAGGGACGTGAAGCTAACTACTTACCTCCAACTAGTGCCGAGGTCAAGAAAGCCTGGGGATATACATCCACTCCCCATACGTTTTCATGGCATAATGCTTAAATAGTCAAGCACAGGGGACAACTTCA
The DNA here is from genome assembly GCF_002891405.2 of Cryptotermes secundus. Classification (NCBI taxonomy): domain Eukaryota; kingdom Metazoa; phylum Arthropoda; class Insecta; order Blattodea; family Kalotermitidae; genus Cryptotermes; species Cryptotermes secundus. Next base: position 543,021 of record NW_019739945.1, read on the forward strand.
CCTTCTTACCTTACTGAACTACTGCCAGCTTCCCCCCAAAAGGGCTATGAAAACATGGGGGACTGAGGGTATGGCTCCACATTGTTTACCTCAACTCCAGATGTAGGTGCGTGGTGAGCTTCACGCCCCTGCCGCTTTACCCCCGAGGAAACAGCCCCCGGTACACATTTCTACGAGGCTGGGTGGATCCCACAGCCGGTCTAGAGGTAGTGGAGGAAAGAAAAATGTCTTTCCCTGCAGGGAATCGAACACGGTCCCCTCGGTTGTCCAGCACGCAGTTTATTCTCTATATCTACTGAGCTATCCCGGCTCCGAGAGAAAATAGAACTGTGTCAAACATGTCGCAAGGCAACCTCTCGGGTTGCCTTCGCTGACCCGCCTGTCCCTTCCCCCCTGCCCCGTTTGATGACCTACAATCTAGAGCCTCGAAATTCGAGTGACATCACTGTAGCAGGAACAAGTGTCTGTCTATAGATTACAAGCTTTAACTTATCAGTCAGTATACATTCAGACAGTTGCTATCAGCTGCCCAGTTTTCTACTATCACTAACTCCATATTGCATCCCCAGCCACACAGTCCGAAGACTACATGTTGTATGTCAGAATAGTAGCAGATAGGGTGCCTTTATGTCTAGGGGTTGAGATGTAGCCACAGAAGGGTGAGAGTGTGAACCCCCCCACCTACATGTGGTAGCACTGAAGTCGAGTCTAACCAGCGAAAATTATCTCCAAACACGCGACCTGCCTATATGTACGTAGCGTTATTCGAGAATATAGCTCAGTCGGGTTTATCAATAACAAAGCTACCGTTTCAAAGCCGCGGCCTCAAAACTGGAAGATCCACGTGCGGTTTTATACATTAACTTCTAAGCGAAACATGTGGAGACAAAGTTGTTCGTGTGCTTAGTTGAGGTGTCGCTCCAACTTTCTTGACCTCGGAACTGGATGGAGAAGAGGGGTCAGCTTAAGTACCCATCGGGTAGGAGGCTGGATGGGCCCCAGTGACGGCGTGAGCACTGTACAGAAGAAAAAAAATCTAATCCATATCGGAAAACGAATCCCGGCCCTCCAGCGCGTATCCCGTCGCGATCCCAGTTCACAGTTTACGTAGGTGGAAACAGGCTACCATAATTACTTATCTTCGAACTCAAAATTTATTTTAGTACCTTCAAATTAAACCTTTCTTATTTTTCTCCATGTTGCACCCCATTTTGAGCTCTAACCTGCATTACAGAGACTTAACAGACGTTCGTTAAACGCGGTAGAAACACTTGAATGGAAGATCTGACGTCGGAAGGTCAGATCACAGATCAACAGATGAACTTGGATAAATAAGAGTGCCCAAACCGAGCGGCCCCAAACTCTACAAGAAACCGAGTGAAGAATTCCCTCCTCATGTAGGATTTCAGGTTCTCACAGGAGTAATGAGGAGGTCTATATTATGGGATATGGCAAGGTAAAGCTGTCCCTGTAATAGGCCGTGGGGACCCGTAAGGTTGTGGGACGTCGAGGCTCCCACACTTTCTCTAGACAATCGGCTCACAGGTGGCTGTGAGGTTGTCAGCCTTAAGCGCCGGCCGCCCTATACGCATAGGAAGATTCCTGGTACTCATTTCTGTTAGAGGCTGAGTCGACCCTAGGGCCATAGTGCAGTTTGAAGGATTAGGTCAATTGAAAAATCCAATGACCTCATCGAGTTTCGCAACCACAACCTTCCGGCTTGTAGCATAGTGCATCAATGGCGCTGTGTTTTCCGGTGAAAGTCACCCACGTTACGGAGGAATATGTCGCTTCTATCTGCAGGGTTGAACCCAGCTTGAAGGAGACAGTTACTTTCTGCTGTTTGTCCTAGTAACGAGAATTATGGTCAGCCTGAGAAAAATAGCTACAAGAAAATAAAATGTTGAATTAACTTCTTTATAATGGTGTACTTATGCATTCCGTTGTATTAGTATTACTATGACGTTTCGGCCGCATAAGGGCACCATCCGGTTATGTGTGATTACTGCTAACAACTGCATACGCTCCATTCTGTCACATGTCTACGCTCGATGCTAATTTCTGATGAAAATTTATGAAGTCACGTTTTAAATTATTTTTTTGCAGAAATAATTAAAAGTTCTTTATTTTTTTTATTTACGTAAAATTAGCAATCAGAATTACATTTGATTCTAGAAGCTAATTTGCTGTAGTATTTTTCGTGACGTGGAGAGGGCTTATCCAGTGATAAGTCCTCGTTACACCTCTCTCAGGTCGGCTGGCCAATTCCTTTTTAGTCTTCGACAATTGTGCGGTTCCAGTAACGGTTGCATTAGTAAGTTCTCATGTCCTATTTTGTTCACGTATCTTGTGCTTTTACCTTTATAACTTCCTTCACTGGCGGTACTTTCAGGTCTTCATGGAGTGTTACATTGGAAACATACCGTGGGGCGTTAGTAATCATACGTAGTATCTTTGACTGACATCTTTGGATTATGGAAATATTGGTTTTGCTAGCACATCCCCATATTTCCACTCCATATATCCAAATTGGTTTTATTATTGTTTTGTAAAGTAAGATTTTTGTTGTCTAATGAAAGTTTGGAATTTCTTCCAATTAACCAATGGATATCCTTGATTTTTAGATCAATCTGTTTGCATTTCTTTGTAATGTGTTCCTTCTAGGTTAGATGGTTGTCTAGATGAATACCTAAGTATTTTGTGCTGGGTGATTCAAGTATTTGTATGTTATTAAAGAAAACTGCAGGACATTGTTCTCTTCTTAGGCTGAAGTTTACTTGCACTGACTTGGGAGCCAGAAAAACCGACATTACTAGGCAATGGCTGTGTAAAACGCAAACAATAACAGCGACATAGCTAAGCAACGTAAGCATGTAACAATGCAGTAACTGTTGGAAGCGCTGTTTTACATGCGGTCCTCGCCAATAGTGACGTCACACAACAACATTTTGGAAACTGTGTTTTCTATGCGATCCGTGCCAAGGCTACAGAAGGAGTCGATTATGCGTTTGGGAAGCCAGTTCTGCTCGGAAGCCAGTCGACAATTGACAGCTGAAGCTGGAGGTGGGCTGTTGGAAGTCAGTCCAGCCGGGGGCTAGCATCTGAAGGACAGAGGGCTGAAACCATCGGCCAGAGTATGAGGTTTCGGTGAGATGGTCGCCACCCTGCAAGGACGTCAGTACGGAAGCAGAGGAACGTCTGCCGTTGGAAATCGCTACCAAGCAACGTGACTGACGACATTAGATTTTGTACGACTGTGATCTATGAAATGTAGTCACGAGCTGTAAAATTGTGCAATAAATCCGATTACCAATCCGAACCCCGTTTATCGTCATTCGAACACGGGGAAATATATTACTTGATTGTCCTTTTATAGATTTTCTTTTAACGCATGATACTTACACATGTTATGCCCATTTCTTACTATATCTTTCTTTGGATCACATATCCCCTTCAGTATGCAATACTCGCAACCAATGATATTTCCTCAAAATGTGAGAACCACTTTGATATCCCTATACACACTCATGGAGCTGAGCCCTCCCTGAGAAGCCGCCAATTGTGCGGCCATTCAAGAACTTCCCAAAATTTCATTGAACCCGAAGGTTCATTACTGTGTTCACAAGAGCTTTCCACCGGTCCCTATTCTGACAAAGATTAATCCAATCCATACCATCCTATATCTCTAAGATCCATCTTAATATTGTCTACCCATCTATGTCTTGGTCTTTCCAGTGGTATCTGGCTATCCCACCAATTTCCTATATGCTTTCCTCTTCTTCCCATTCGTGCTATATCCACTGTCCATGTCATTCTCCTTGACTTGGTCATTCTAATTATACTTGGAGAAAAGTACAAGTTATGAAGATCCTCATTATGCACTTTTCTCCAACCTCCTCTCACTTCATCCCTCTTCGGTCCAAATATTCTCCTAAACACCCTGTTCTCAAACACCCTCAGTCTATGGACATCCATACAGAACAAGTAAATGATGCTTAAAATTTTCAACTGAGTGTGGCGAAAATCTTATAAACCTACAACACCATAGATTTCTTTGCGAACTTATCTATAATTGTCCCATATACTTCAAGCATCACAGAACAATATGGCTTAGCGTGGCGGTTGAGAATTTGTGTCGCCAATTTGATGATCCCGGGCTCGTGTGAAGTTGAACGTACGAAAAACCGCGGTCCGCTGCGTACAGAACACGCACTGCTTTTTATCTGCAGGTATCATCTCGAGTATAGCGTGCTTAGGGTGAGCCAACTATGAGCTCCCTTCCTTCCGGTATTTCAAACACATTACACAACAGACCTTTACACTCATTGCACAACGGGCACATGGTGCGGTTCGAATGACTTTCATGAAGACTTCGTAACACTGCTCTGTCACGAGTACAGTAACAAACAAAATGCTATGATTTTTAACGCAAATAACTGCCAGAGGTCGGTCCCAGTGGCTATGGGCACGCTGAGGCAACAGACTCGAATATCGGTCTTGGAAGGGCAAGCCAGATACTTCGTATGCAAACCTCGGAAGACAAGATACGAGAGAAAAGCACCAAATAGATGCAAAAACCAATTCATATAAGAATAGAATTGGAACAGGTCAATAACTTAATATTTGTATGTGATGACAGAGTTTGAGTTCGGGTAGGACACTTGTCAATGGGGAAATGATAAACAGGCGTAAAATTTTGGTAGGAAAACCTCGAGGAATATACTAATTGGAAACACAGACGTATATGTAGAATGGATATAACTGAACTGGCTCAGGATAAGGACCAGTGATAGGCGTTTGCGAAATTTCGGTTCCATCGAAACGGCGAGCGTACTGACAGACCTACTAAGCAGAGTACTGCCGCTGGTCCAGCAGTAGGAGTAGGCCTGTAGTCTACGCTCTAAATGTGTAGCATCCGCAGGCTGACTTACTGGCAGTGGAAGGCCCACGAGTGTGTAACAGTTCGTCTTCAAATTGTTTAACATCTGCTCTAAAACGATTTATTTGGTGATTTCTAAGGGAGAAAACAGTTTAGGTCTCCCATTAATTGCCGAATGACACTTCGGCAGCCTACAGGTTCATTTCTTAACATCTCGGCTCTTAGGGAAGAAGCTTGAACTGTTTAGCTTAAAATCATTCCTTTAACACCAAAGAGTTCATTGCTTCATTTAAAACAGTTCCCATGGATGCGACGGTAGTTTATCCTACTAATATTTGGCCGCGCCATAGCTCAAGCGATTAGTCGCTGGCTTCACACCGCGGCGGCCCGGGTTTGATCCCGGGTCTAGTCAAGTGGGATTTGTGGTGGACAAAGTGGCGCTGGGGCGGGTTTTCTCCGAGTGCTTCGGTTTCTCCTGCCAATCTTCCTTGTACCAAATTCTCCATCATCATAGTCACCCGGGGCATGCTACAATAGGCCAATCAGCGGCCGCCGTGCCGAGTGGACCCAGTTAGACTCCACCCTACTAATATTTACGGAAACACATTTTTAGATCATTGCCGTGTAATTAATTGAAGGGCGACGTAGTGTAAATAACGACTATTGCTAAGCGAGACCGAAATGTAACCTTGTTATTATTATTAGTGAATTTGTATGAAGATAAACTCCATATTACACAAAAATTTCTTGGTCCCTTCAGGGATTAGTTCCAATTCTGACAACAGAGGACAAGTCGCAACAAAGCAACATTAATATCGCTGGATGAGAGATATGGCGCACTTTGTCATGCAGAAGACTAAATACAGCTTTTACTCGGTAGTGCAGTTGGTTGAGGCACTATGCTACAAGCCAGAAGGTCGCGGAATCGATTACGGATGAGGTGAATTCTTTCAATTTACCTAATCCTTCCAGCCGCACTGTAGCCTTGGGGTCGACTCAGCCTCTTAAGAGAAATGAGTACCA
>NW_019739945.1:548934-578901 GCF_002891405.2 Cryptotermes secundus
GCATTCTTCCGGGGGGGGGGTAAAGGGCGGCCGGTCTCTAGAACTGACAACACCACTATCTATGAGCCGATTGTCTAGAAAACGTGGGAGCCTCGACGCTTCACAGCCCTATGAGCCTCCGAGGCCTGTTACAGGAATAACTTTATCTATTTTTATCTTGTTAATAATATTTCCTTCAGGACGTCTCATGCAAAGTTAACATATCAAGCCACAATTAAGATATAAAAATATTTCTTGCACCAATCGTCTGTTAATTTCCATTGACCTAAACAAATCATCCTAATTAATTCCAATAATTTGGGTGTGATCACTTGAAACTTAAATCTAAACCCAATGACGTTAATGTTGTGTTCGTATACATGGCTTGATGAAAGCATAGGATGTCTCTCAACTACGTCATCATTATATGGGCTTCAACGAGAACTGGCCAGTTGCTGGACAGACACACGCACGTAACTCCTTTATAGTTTCCGAAACAAAAAGTCTGCTCTGCCAGCACCGTAACGAAACAGCATTATGGTTCTCTAACAGACCGAAAACAGTTGCTGCTCTTGTTGTTACGCTGTTTCAGAATTACGGGACGGCATGGCGACGGGCTACTAGCTGAAGGACCGGGGTTCTATTGCTAGCAAGGGCAAAAGATATGTCTCCCTCCTGCACGGCGTCCAGACCGGCTCTGGGGCCCTTCCAGCCTCCTATCCAATAAGCACCGCGGGCTCCTTCCCTGGGATTAAAGTGGCAAGTCCGTGAAGCTGACCACTCACCTCCATCTAGTGCCAAAGTAAAAAGTGGTGGAAATGTACCTCCACTCTCCTATACGTCTTAATAGCTTGGAGCTTAATTAGCACGCGGATAGTTTCACCTTACCTTCAGATTATTTCAGGGCTATTAGTTAGAGTGTCGGTCACGGTAGCCGAGCGGTCTGAGACTCGCTCTGAAGCCGGGATAGTGGGTTCGAATCCCACACAAGGCATTGATATTTGGTATGTGTATGCGATTCTTCTGTGTTTGTGTTGCCCTGTGTTTAGGTAGAGGCCTTGCCACGAGCTGATCACCCGTCCAAGGAGTCCTACCTTCTGTAAAATGATCACTGAAAGTGAAAACTCAGCCCTGCGCTCCAAAGTGTGATCGAGAGGAAAAAGTGGAGTGTCATCAGTAGACGTGTCCACTCAAGACACCCACTTTGAGCAAATTCACTTATTACTCAATAAAATCGAGAGTGCGCTGTGAATATGCTATTTATGTAGAAGGGATTACTAGCGAGAGATTGGGCCCAGCTTTGCTTATTAAGTCTATAGGCTTATGACGGCCATTAGCATTTGGTGTTCACGCTTTGTAACTCCAATACGAAACGTTCTGCAATGCGCCTTACTTCGTTGTTGCGAGCGTAAGCCCCCTCGGGCCGAGCACCATATGATATTCTCTGTATGTTTATTACATCACTCCCCCCCCCCACATATACACACGTATTTCCGTATCTGTTACTTATGATCTCTTAGATTTGTGTTGGAGATATACTTTACGAGAGGGGAACAGGAGGAGGAGGAGGAGGGGGAGGAGTTTGGGGTTATGAGGGGGCTATTTTGTCAGAGGGATGCAGAATTGTTAACTGGTGTGGGAAAAATTAGGATATGGTTGGTGTTTGAAAGAGCAGTTCGGCAGATGGATTAACAAAGCAACAACAAAACAAACTCCGTGGTTTTAATCCGCAAGCGAACTATACCGACCGAGCGACGGTCGCTTGTCAGCGAAGTTAGTGCCAACTTCAGCGGATAGAGGGTGTCGTGTGGTCAGCGCAACGAATCCCCACGGCCGTTAATTTCGGTTTTCTAGGTCGAAGCCGCTATTTACTTGAAATAGCTCCTCAATTATCCTCACGAGGCTGAGTGAACACCGTTTCAGGCCCACTAGTTCTCAGAAAATCCGGTAGAACCGGGAATGGAACCCGGACCTCTGGATCTATAGGCAGGAACTCTGACCACTAGAACACAGAGGCGGTACAGATGGATTAACGCTCTCTCAAATATTTCGTTTGGCATGTTTGTGTATCGTCATGTGCAGAAGCAATTTTGTTGTGGACGTGTCATTTCAAAAATTGTACTGCTGTATTTAGGTGTTCACAAACGCAGTTTTACCTTTATACTACTTTATGGTCTATAACTTTATGTACGAACACGCTTATTTACGCAGCTGTTTGCTCATTGTTTACTTTTTTTAACATGTGGTGTTCCCGGTTGTAACATAATGTTGCAGCCTGGTAAGCAGACACCAGCGTTTCGAGGGAACACACGAGATGTCAAAACCCGGAAGACCACAAATTGAATCTTTAACGCGATGAAAACCTCAAATCTGAAATACAAGTCTAAGTTGAAAGAGATCCTAAACATAGAGGGTGTTAAAGTATGGCTCAGGATAGAGTCTAATGGTTAGCTCTTGTGAGCATGAAAATGAATGTTCAGATTCAATGCAGTTCATGTCCAGGTGAGCTACTATCAGATTCTCAACAAAGACTAAACTTTGTCAAGTCTTTTAGCTTGTTCTTTATCCAAAACTGTAAGGGAAAGACCAGCGTTTAACTGAGATCAGAATTTCATGTAATATATCCCTAAGTATTTCCTGGTTGACAAGTGAATTTTGCTAATTGCTTTACGTCCGCTTTAATCTTCATGAATACTTCAGCTTGTGGCGCACAAAATAAAATGTACGCGTACTTTATAACTGCAGTTCCCATGTCAAATGTCACGTAAATTTTTAAGTAACTTTAGAAATGAGACATATATGTGGAACATTTCTACAAGTATACGGTTTGCGGAAAGGTCGCGTGAACAGCCAATTATACTTAAACCCCCACCAACAAACACAAACGAAACATAGGAAAATGATATACCGTATTTACGCATGTATAGGCCGCACATTTTTTGCCAAAAATTCAAGAGGAATGGGGTGCGGTTCATATTCGAAATCACACTTCATTTAAAAAAATTATATTCATAATTAGTAATACAGAGTGTTCTACTCCTGAAATAATATTCCAAGAAAATTATTTTTTCTATAATTTCTGTCTGAAAATTCTGCTGCGGCCTGTACACGCACGCGGCCTATACATGCGTAAATACGGTATATTTCATTTTTGTATATTTGATCTTCTAGTATTTTAATTCTAACACCAACTTGAGGCAAAAGTATTTTGTTAGCACATAACACGACACGTTGCACTGATATGGATCCATATCGGTAGTTCAATAACTGTACATATTCCTATACATAATTGGCTGAAGATGGTCTTGTACGGCCGAAACATGTAGCAGGAATAAAGATCGAATTGTAAAACATTAAAAGCGAGTGTATTTGTTGTGTGAAGGTTAACCTAATTCCAGGAGGGGTTCTCCGTTGCGCAACATGTCACAATATATATCTGGAACACACAACAGGATGCAACCAATGAAGATAGGAAAATACATCTACAGTAAGTTTCGCTTTGAGCCAGGTTGGTCCTACTCGCAATAGATACGTTAGCTTCCTGGCTGTGTTGCCTACAGTCTTCATTCTGAGGTAGGCCGCACACCGGCATACGTCAAGACATGTAACAGTCAAGACACGATATCTGCGACATGACGCAAAGAAAGGAACACCGTTGAAACAAATGAGATTATGAAAACCGCCGCGCACCGATCTGAGTCATGATGCTGACGTCAGCTTCATGCTGACAAATCACGAATGTAGCCTGTCTTGACGCAGGCAGTGTGCGGTCGCCCTAAGCCCTCAAACTGGCCCCCAATTCGATGTTCTGAGGGTTATTTTGGTTTCTTGCCTCCCGAACTCATCGTCTCGCTCGAAGTCTACTTTCAACGTGACAGTAATGTCATATCTGAGGCTTTCACGGAGGTGACTATGAAGAAAGCAGTCTTCTGGGATNGTAATAATGTCATTAGCAATGCACTTCACTTTTCTTCAGTCCGACAGCCAAAAGAGGCGAGATGCTGTGTGCACTTATTACACTCTTGACTGGGATGAGCAAAACAATAAAATGCCGGTCGGATGCGTACACGGACATGTGTTTCTTCGTGAGTGCAGGTGTAATGTATGTGAATGTATAATGGATCTCAAGACTCTTCTACCCGTTTTGTTTCGTCTATTCAGCACACCGTACAATGAACAGAATGCAACAAAAGACAAGGCACTTGGAAATTACAATGGCCCAATCTGTGGCAAATCAGTGCAGTCAAACGAACCCCCCACGCAGCTTTTGTAACTGTCTCGTGAATGAGAGATTTTGCTTACGACAAATAGCAGCTTCCTGCGTTCGTCAAAGCAAAGAGAGCTTGCTCTCTGAAAGTTTCATAATAACAATTACAGGCCCTGTGTACAAGAAGTATTAATAATCAGAATATATCAAGAATGTCGTCTTCTGGGATGTGGCGCTGTGTAGATATTTTGGTAACCGACGTTTCAGTGGAATATTTCGCTTCCATCTTCAGGGTGTCGATAGACACCTTCTGACGCTGGTTTATCGCTTGCGGATTTCTTATAACCTGAATATGAGGCGGTGCGTTCCTACGAAACGTCGGTTAACAAAATATCTACACAGTGCCACATCCCAGAAGACGGCATTCTTCATAGAACCTCAAATCTTACAAATTTGTTTCGTTTTCATGCTACCAATATTTGCACCATTAGCATGTAAGTACTCAGCTCCTCTGGAACTGTAGGCGCAGGGATTTATATTAAAATTTATCGGCTGATTTCAGTTTCCGTCAACAGCGCCTGTGACTCCCACACAACTCAAAATCCAGTTTAACATACTTCTTAGAAAACCGTATCGTCCTGAAGCAAGAGGACGAGTCATACATGGTTGCACGCTCTGAATGCAATATATGCATCTAGAGTTATCGATCTTCTCTTCAATCTCATATGTGTGACGTAACGAGTGCTTCAGCAGAGGGCACGCAGTGGTAGACAGCCCTTGTGTTTTTCGAATTAGTATAAGATATACAGAAGATCGCATTAAGTGGAGAAACTGTTTTGGAAGAGGTTGTGGACCTGTCGCCAAGGGTCCTTGTCGTCTGACAGATTACTGATGAATGAATGAATGAATGAATACTTGTACATCACTTTTTTCCGGCAGACGTCGCCCGATATGCCCTAAGGTAAGTGTAAAGTTGTCCCTGTACTTAACTAAATAAGCACTATACCGTGAAGATGTATGGGGGCTGGATGTATTGATCCATGCATTCATGGCCTCGGCACTAGCTGGATATAAACATTTTCCGATTTAATAAAACAATGAATTCTTCCTTTTTCGTGTAATTTGTTTAAATTGCTATAAATGAGTTACATAAGAAATTGTTGTACAAAATTATAGGTTTTAATTTACAATGGATAATTTTTCTAAACCGACGTGTCAGAAAGAGATGGAAACAGTAGGAGCGGAATCTGCTGTAGAAGGGATTTCAAAGTAAGTCATTCAATACCTTGCCTCATGCCTTCCTGTAACCTGCTCTTAAAAGACTGGGTAAGACACCTCAAAACTTTATTTTCGTATAGTCAAAGTAAGAGTTACTTTACGACTGACGGTTACTGCCAATCAGTTCGTCTTGGCGTCAACGCCCTTTGAGACCCACGAGCATAGCTGTTTTTTTTTTTCAACTGTACCATTACAGTAATAGTCCTTATGTAACATCCTCTCTGACGAGAGGATGGGTTTGTCTCTTATGAATACGCTTAGTCTTTCGTCAAGCATATATAACGCACACATAGCATGTTCTGTAAATTCCTCCTTTTGCACTATATACAATTCATCTGTCAGTAGAGGCTTTGCAAAGCAGAACGTGCCTATGTTACGTATCTCACGCTACAACGGCAGCTTAGTCACTTTATTTTCGTATACGGCATATCCTCTGCTTTTACACGACTACAGCATTGGACATGACCAGACTGAAGCAGTATATTACGTACACGCTTTACACTTACGCTAAATATTAATCGTCGGTGTCTATAATAAGGGACCTGTTGATCTTCAGGTGTTCAAGGAATTATTTAACTGGATTCATTGCGACAAATTAATATTTCATTAGATTTTGTTGTGTAATTTGATAACACAGAACGCCAAATCCCTGTGGCAGGCGGTGACCATCTTCTACTACATCATGAACAGTCATCACAGCCTAATTTATGTACGTGGGTCATTTCATAAATAATGCACAGGTTGGCAACACTGCGCATTAGATGACGCAACAGCAGTGAGCCTCACGTCAGTTACAGTTCAGGGCTTGAGAAAGAAGCGCGTTATTTAGTTTCATTTATAATGTACTCTGTTCTTAAATAACGTGAGTTAGAAATGAAGCCTGCACGGTTCTCGGGTATTGTGACTGTTAAATATCAAAGGTCGTACATTAAGTTCGAAACTTTACGTGGAAAACCCCGCTAGAAATCCACAGCTGAAATCACAGGAGCTGAAATGACCGTCCAACGAGTGAAAAGTTCCATATTCCCCACGATCAAAAAAATGTCGACGATCTCAATCAAATGACAAACAAATGATGATCTTTACTTATGATCACCAAGGAATCATCATGACAGACAGAGTTCCGTGCGGGAAAAGTGTCACAGCAGTTTATTATCGTGACTTTATGCAAAATCTGCGGAGAAAAATGCACAAAAACCGACCTCAGTTGCTCGAGGCTGGGCCAATCATTCTCCATGAAAACGCTCGCCCGCACATCGGGAACGTCGCAACAGAAAAGCTGCGCCAATACAGTTGGGAGGTGTTGCCTCATGCTCCCTACACCTGGACATGAGTCCACCAGACTTCGACTTTTTCTGAAAGTTGAAACAACCTATGCGAGGCCGTCGTTTTCCCTCTCTGGAAGAGCTTTCTGCTGCAGTACCCGAGCCATTCGACAGATAAACAAAGATGATGTCCTGGATGGAATAGTAAAGCTTCCCACACGTTGGGACTCGGTCATTGAGTAGCAGGGGACTATATTGAAGGACTCTAAAGAGATATTAAAAAAAATAAACATGGAAGTAAACAAAAAATTGTGTGCATTAATTCTGAAATTACCTACGTAAAACAATTAAAGAAGAAAATAAAGACAGAGATAAAGTACTGACAATCGTTTCACACGCTGCACTCCGTTGAAAAAGCAGCGTTGCCTGGTCTACACTCATGATCCCGCGCAGTGTGTATTATTATAATTTCGTTGCGTACGTCTCGGTTCGCGACTCGTGGTATCACATTACAACAGTAATTAAGCCCGATAATTCAGGCTCACGTACGGGACGTAATATGGACATCTGTTTGGCAACGCAAATGTAAACTTCTGGCTAGGCAGCGTAAAGTGGATATCTATTGTTCTTAGCGTTGCTACGTCCTCTCAGAGAAAAAAAAAACACGACGCAATTGCAACATGGCATGAAATATGGATTGAGTCACGTTCATATGAAAATATAAGCTTAGCGAGAAAAGTTAATTATTTTGCGCTGGAAAAGGAAACTCACTCCTCTGGTCCAGAACAAAAGTGGAAAGACACGCTGCGCTCTGACGGACGTCTTAAGTGCGCGCACACATTGCAATTCTTCGTCACTTCCTCAACTTTATATTCAGTTACTGCCAGTACAAACCCACCGTTGGAGCCTGAACAGCTCAGTCGGTATAGGGGCTAGGCTACGGACTGGACAACCGAGGAAACGGGATTTGATTCCAGGCAGGGGCAAGAGGTTATTTCTGCACAGACCGGCACTGGGCCCCACCCAGCCTCCTATCCAATGGGTGTTCTCCCCCTTGGGGAAAAGCGGCTGGAACCTGAAGCTGACCAACACCAATCAGTACCGAGGTTAAGCGCGCATGAAATTATAATTCCACACCCCTATACGTCATCACTACATGGTATTTATTTGAAGATATTTACTTACTTACTCATGGAGCTGAGCCCTTCTTGAGGAGCCGCCAATTCTGCAGCTACTCAAAAATTTCCCAGCATTTTATGGAATCTGAAGGCTCATTACTGTGTTCAAAAAACCCTGCATTGGTCCATATCCTGAGTTTCTGCTTCTCTATGATCCATTTCAATATTGTCCACCTACCTATGCCTTGGTCTTCCCAGTGGTCTCTTTCCCTTTGACTTTCACCCCAATATCATTACATTTAACTTCTAAAAACCTAATGTTGAAAAAAAGTAGGCAGCAACACAGATAAGAAGCTGAAAAATCATGAACTTCACTCTTCACTAAGTTCAGGCTGTACGTCGCTGGCTTCCCACCGCCGCGGCACTGGTTCGAGCCAGGTTCTGGTCATGTGGGATTTGCGGTGGACTAAGTGGCACTGGGGTAGGTTTTGTCCGAGTGCTTCGGTGTGCCCTGCCAATTCTCATTCTACCAGATGCTCCACAATCATCATCATCTGGGGCTGGTACACTAGGCCAGTAGCGGCCAACGTACCAAGTGGACTCAGTCTCGCCACATTAAGAATAATAATAAAAAACTTACGAACAAAACCGATGACTTAAATGACTGTTACAAAATGTCGAAGACATTTTTTGAAAATTCTTTCTACTTCACATTAAAGAGTACAGATTTCTAAAACTTATTCTGTAGGCCCATGTGAATTGGATGGGACAAAAGTGGAGATAAAGCGCCACCATTTCTAGAAACTCAGTGAGACAAGGAAGGACACGTATGGACTATAGAACCCAGGATGCATTGAAACCTCCTGCCTCAACACATCTGCATCTTCTTGGCATCGAGCCTTGTTTGAGATCACGGCCATGCTGTGACTTCCATCGAGACACCTGTGTTCCTCTTACACGGTTCCTCCTCCTCCTCCGTAAGAAGGGTGTGACGTGTCTAGCCACCAGCGGCTACAAGACTCCCTTAAAATTCCTACAGCTCTATACAGTGGCTACGTATGGAAACCTACGGAACCCAGCTTCAGGGAGGAAACAACTGTACAGTTCTAATGCAGCACTCACTTGCGCTCCATGAATATCATCCACTCAAGTGCGTAAAGCGAACTCACAGGAGAAAATGGCATCTGCCCGGGAGCAATGTTCTTTGCTAGCGGTCCTTGCGTCCGTCCCCGTAATACTTCCAGCACAATTAAATCACATGTGGTATGGAAACCAAGTTGTCCCTGTGCTTAACTAATTAAGCACTACGCCATGATGGTGTATTGGGGAGTGGATGTATAGCTCCACATTTTATTGACCTCGTCTCTAGTTTTTAGGTAAGTGGTCAGATTCACACCCCGGCCGCTTTACTAGCCTTGAAACAGCCCCCGGTACCCATTGGGTATAAGTTTGGGTGGAACCCGGAGCCGGTCTCGACGACGACGTGGAGAAGAGAAAATTCTTGACCCTACCGGGACTTGAAGTGCGACCTCTCAGTGGTCCAGCCCATAGCCAGTCGCTACACCGACTGCGCTATCCCGGTTCATGGGAACGAAGATATACGTTCTGATATCTATCTTGGGAGTCAGGTTAGGGTCACATTTGTTCAGTACAACCTAACTGCTAACTGAGACTGTACCACTGTTTAAAGCGGAAGTCGTACAGTGTAAACCCATACGGACGGCAGTTGGTAAGTCAAAAATCTTTGAGAGAGATGAATTGATTAAAAGGCATTTATATCAATACTGTTTTGTTATTTCTGGACGTAGGAGTTCAACACCGACAACTTAAAACTAACAAAATCTGCACCAAGCCTTTCTTACCGACGATACATGCTGAGCTAATTTAACTTCTTACATTTTTACAAATATTATGTTTTTGAATATTATCCATCGTCTTGTCTTCACATAAAAACCTTCCTCTTTATTTTTTCAAAACACAACGTTTCGGAGACTGGATTCTGTTCCCGTCTTCAGGTAAAACATAATCAGTTAGGCCCAACCGGACGGATTTTGGATAGAGACAAAATGGATAATGTCTACAAACGTAGTATCTGCACCGATGTACCACTGTCACAAACTTTTAGATCTTATTTAAATTTTATTTGGATAATTTTTTCTGGGATGGTGCGGCCTACTCCGTAGAGTTGTTAATGAAAAGCAACAACAATTTTGTAGCGTGTATCTGCACCGCGTTCAGCTACAATATAACAGATTCGCGTTTTATACAGATAGCCATAAAGTCGTTTCGTATACGTGTAAAATCACAAGGAATTCATTCTGTCGCTTTGTGTGTTTTGTATCTTATAAACTCGGGAATTTCATTATGGAGTAGTTACGTGCAGTATCGGCAGATGCTGTCAGATGTACGAGCACTAAGTGTTCCCCTATAGGCCACAAGAGCAGATATTTACATATCTCAAAATGGCAGCAGTACGCTGAAGTGTCTTGCAAGTTTTGTTGAATTTCCTTCACGCACGGGGTGGATCGATCGAAGGAGGAGGGGGAGGAGGCGGAGGAGGGGGCCAACTTGTGAGGGATCAATGCTCGGACGGGCAGCGCAAGTCCGGCGAGCGGAGGGAGCACCAGCCAGCCTATTGCAAAAGCAACGCTTCGTTGCCTAGCAACAAACAAAATGGTGGATCATAAAATAATTCTCGAATCATCTTTACACGCAGGCAGTAAAACGTGGAGAACTACATAAACGGAAACACTTTTACGGTATAATGTAGATCGTTTGTAATGTTATGAATTTCGTGCGTGGTTTTGTTCGGGTCTTGAAGAACAGAGCACTTTAATTGGATTCAGCCTATGTCTGTTTCAGTATTTTTATTGAAACTGTTGTCATTGCACTAAAAGCTTCGATTCATGCTCCGTGACTTTCATTTCTGGAATGAAGTGAGCTACTGATGTTGGTTAAGACGAACTAACACGAGAGAGGTACGTCTAGAGGGGAAGCTCTGAACATGTGCTCGGGGTGAGGGGGTGTCGGTTTGAGTCTCAGCCGCGACACGGCCTCTCCTAGCTGAGGTGTTTGTGTTTTTCCTCAGTCCCTTTAACCGGGACACCAATTATTTAAGAAAAGTAGAAAACCACACTAATGCACTAGCAGCGAACTTACTAGACAATAGCGAAACTACACACACACTGAAAAAATACACCGTCCTAACTCTACCAGACAGACCTGAGTAAAACCCAATAAAGGTAAAGTCCTTGTGCTTAACTAATTAAGCATTACGCCATGAAGGCGCATGGGGGAGTGGATGTATAGATCCACATTTTCTTGACCTCGATACTAGTTGGAGGTGAATGGTCAGCTTCACGCCCCGGCTGCTTTACCCCCGGGGAAAGAGACCCCGGTACCCATTGGATAGGAGATTGGGTGGGCCCAAGTGCTGGTCTGGACTATGTGGAGAAGAGAAAATTCTTGACACTACCATGACTCGAACTCCGACCCCCGCTCGTCCAGCCTGTAGCCAGTCGCTATACCGACTGAGCTATCCCGGCTCCTGACCGTCGCTCATTTTGCCAAAAAATTCCCAGGCTTTTGAAAATACAATGAGAGTTCTTATTCGTACTCACAAAAAAAAACTCGCCACTGGTAACCATCCTGAGCCCGTTGAATCCAGTCTAATTTCTGTATCCCCTAATGTCTTCTTTCCTACTGAGAAGCCATTGATGCAGCTGCTGCTGTTGTTAACTTGAACTTCGTTACTGACCACAGGAATTTCTTGCCGCGATGTGGGCCCTGGAGCTTCCGAAACCGTCGCGCAGGTTCGGCTTCTTGGAGCGGGGTTCAGTTGCTAAGTTTCCGTGTTCAAGGAGCTCACAGTTGTCTACAATTTTGCAAAGAACAGCTTCCTAATGTAGAAGCCGGAATATCTGAGTCAGTATAACAACGGGTTTTGGGCTGAGAGATCGGGTTTCAATTCCATGCTGGGACACTCGATTTTTCCCTAGTCCGCAGTGTTCAGGCCAGCTCTGAGGCCCAATCAACCTCCTATCCAACGTGTACAGCCGACTCTTTCACCGGGAGTAAAGCGACCGAGGCGTGAAGCTGACCAATCACCTACATCTGGTTAAGAATGGAGCCCTACCTCCACTCCCCCACATGTCTTCCTAGCATAGTGAACAATTAATTAAGGACAGGCATATCGTTACCTTTATATTTACAGCTCCTTAAAGTGGAGCTCTGTTACGGAAACTGATCGTGTTGTAGCCCTAGTGAAGTAATTCTAGATCAAATGTCATTGGTCAACTGTTTCTTGTTGAATTCTTAATCTCATTTAAAATAACATCCCCAGTGCCATGACCCATCATCTAGGATTGATTCATCCAAAGCCCTGTATTCATTTTCATGTAGTATTGGCCTATCGACTAGCATTAATTGATCCAAAGCTCTGTATTCATTTTAATGTAGTATTGGCCTATCGAATAGGAGTAATTCATCCAAAGCTCTGCATTCATTTTCATGTAGTATTGGCCTATCGAATAGGAGTAATTCATCCAAAGCTCTGCATTCATTTTCATATAATTTCGGCGTATCTCATAGGATTAACGCATCCAATCTTTATATTTATTTTAACATAGTCCAGATACTGCTTATTGTTTCAGTGGCTCTTCCAGCCCACTCAGTGTCCTGGCCTCTTGTTTGGTTCCGTAATCGTTTTTCACAGACGGTAGGACTCTTTGGGCGAGTGATCAGCCCGTCACATGGCCGCTACCTATACGAGTACACAGGGCAAAACAAACACAGAATGAACATACACACAGACATCCATGCCTTTAGTGGGATTCGAACCCACGATCCCAGCGTCCGAGCGGGCGAAGACAGTCCATGCCTTAGACCGAGCGGCTACTGTGACCAGCCCAGATAAAACCAATCGATATTCATGTCCCTCGTAACAAAGAAAACATCATGAAACAGGGTAAGGCCCATAGTTGAGGCAGGAACTGTGCACTAAGCATATTTACTTTTTAAGGCTTTGCAATTTTAAGCTCTTGTCCTTTCCTTCTTTAATTATTCATCGTTCGCATGTCTCATTTGTTAGCCTCACCTGACTCGCCTTGCTGGAAGCCAGCACCTTAGTGTATAAGCGATATAAGCGACTTGGTTGAGAACACAGGTCAGACTTTGCAATGCATAAGCATGCGGCTGAAATGAGAGGCAGACGAAACTGATTTTAGGAAATGCGCTGTGAACCAGAAATCACTCTTGTTTAATATGGGGAGGATGAGGAAAGAGCAAAAGGAAGACAGTTGCCACAACCCAATTAGACACTCTCCGAGCTAATTAACGCAAATATCTTGTTATATGTTCCCAGTTCAATTATATTCCCAGGCGAAATAAAACAGGAGCCATTTGCTAGTATCTGATAAGACTAAGAGCTACCATGTACTCAAACCCTCAAAGCACAGAGGTTACTATGTGTGTGCCGCGTGCTTTATCGTTACAAAAATTCTGTATTTTCCTAACAGAGTATATTGTGGCCTACAGACTGGTTACTAGGGAGACAACAGCTGTTGCTATGCAACAGTACGGTAAACACGCCTCTACAACAATAGAGTTACTGTTGGAAACGGCGTTTTCCACTCGGTTCGTGCAGAGGAGTTATCTTGAAGAAAATTGGAACAATTCAGTAAGTTGTCAGTTGTCGGTTAACAGTTGAGCTCTACATGTGAGGATGTGAAGGTAGAACCTGAGCGCGTGAAGTTGAAGAATCCCCACCATTAGAAACCGTTACCAGGAAACGGTTTATGAAGTGGCAGCAGGCTGGAAAGACGCTTATCAAGTGCTGTGGCGATTTATAAAATATAGAGATTAGCGAGAGGGCTGTAAATATTTGTAGTTCTGAGTTGTAAATTAATCCGTTCACCAGTTCATGCTCCGTCTGTAGTCATACACAAACATGTGACTGTACTTTATGGGATCTTCTGAATTTTGGAATTAGAAAGCTATAAT
Source organism: Cryptotermes secundus (assembly GCF_002891405.2). Lineage (NCBI taxonomy): Eukaryota > Metazoa > Arthropoda > Insecta > Blattodea > Kalotermitidae > Cryptotermes > Cryptotermes secundus. Next base: position 562,782 of record NW_019739945.1, read on the forward strand.
TTCCTACAACAGCACGAACAACTTGGTCTCAGTAATAGAGGCGAAATGTGTCTCCCGTGGGTTAGAAACTCTTTCTTTTTAATATTATTTAAGTATGCGCTTCAAAGGGATGTGCTGCTCTTTCTGTTTTACCACAGGCATACGAGTAAAATTTTAGGACGCACATAAAGTCCTTCTGTATGATTGAGGGTCTCGCAGGCGTAGTTATCAAGATTTGCATCTACTGCAACACAACGCAAAGTAATCCGTTGAATGTTAACAAATATTTCGACAGAATATATCGCCTACATCTTCAGGATTTAATTGTAAGCCAAGCAAGGAACCAGAATGAAGCAGACAGCAAGCAAAGCTTTGCAGGATTTTGCTTACTCTTCAACCCTGAAGATATCAGTTGATTTTCAACGGACTACAAGGCGTCACATACCAGAAGACAGAACCCCTTAAAGTTTTGCTGCTTTTCATATTTGTGTTAGAAGTTTTAAACCAGTGTGAGGGGCAAGGAATGGGGTAAAGAGAGCCTAAAACAGAGAAACACGGAAAGAACAGGGTAAAGTGTAAGGCTATAGGAGCGAATGTACTGGACGCCAGATGAGAAACACGAAAGCGAAAAGCAAAGCCACGATGTCAGAACAAAATAATTTTTTGAAGGAGGAAATCGTTTTAAGCTGATATAAATCATAGCTCCATAAAATATGTGCACACAATCGTGCCCTGCTTTCTAAAACATCCGCCGCATTAACTTACACGCTAATGTAACAACAAGTGGAAAAACCGAGCTGCAATATTAGTGAGCATTTTAACTTCTTAACTTGTATTTCTAGCTCAAATTATTAAATTCTGCTATGTAAGAGAAACTGATGGGGCATAATGTATTGGAAAGCGTGTGAAAGGAAGCAGTCCTACTATCGCGGCAGTTATGTGGAGTAAGAGCAGCCAGTGTCTGTACCGAGATTCGAACCAGGTACCTTCCGAGTAAAAGATTAGAGCGTTACCAGTGGGTACTTTCTAGAGCTGAGGGAAGCGAGCTGACATAAGAGTACAGTTGTTCGGTTGGGAGGAAGAAAGTAGCTATGGGTTTCTGCTTAGGGTAAAGCATGGAGCTGTAAACAAGACTCCTTGTATTAATTATTATCGGCCTTTGAAATGAAGGAGAGCTGATCTGAGGTTAGTTTATAATAATGTGTGGGACGATATAGCGACTAGCTACGGGCACGATGACAAAGGGGTCTGGAGTTCGAGTCCCGGTAGGGTAAAACTTTTCTCTCTCCACGTCGTCCAGACTGATTCTGGGGTTCACCCAACCTCCTACTCAGTGAGTATCTGGAGCTCTTTCCCAGGGGCAAAACGGCAGGGGCGTGAAGCTGATCAACTCCAGGTAGTACCGAGGTCAAGAAAATGTGGATCTTTACATCCACTCCCTTATACGCCTTCATGGTGTAGTGTTTAATTACTTAAGCACAGGGACAACTTTGCCTTACATTTACATTTACGTAAGAGAAAAACATTAATCCTATATAGGCTAATCCAAATCAGTAAAGTGTCAAACTTACGTTGCGTTTACAGTACAGTACTTCCAATAAGCATACTAACTTCAGTTTATGCGTAATGTCTACAGAGGCCTAATTGTTATCTGGAACATATGCTTGCTGATGTGACTGTAAAAACTAATTCAAGGCTTTTATGTGAAGTGGAAGCTATCGCTGCACTACGGGTAAGAGGAGCCGGAGTTACTGACTCCATGGTGTAGAATTCCCTAGGAGATACATGTCAAGAAACCCCCCTCCATTCATAAAACTCGAAAATCCACTGCCGTGTACACAAAAGCTTATTCCAGAAATCAGTTTCTTGGTTCATGTCACAACAATGCTGAAGCCAGTTTTCTATAGCCTGATAGTAAATATGTGCCCAGAGTAATTTCTCTAAGATTCTTAAGGACTTTTCTTGCTTGGAACTCTGTTAATTTATTGGGCGTCTCATGCGATATCCTTACTGGCCTTATCTCTATAAAAAAAAGGCCGATTTTCCTGAAACCTGTCACGAAGTCCGTGTCTCAGAAGACCATCCCATGCCGACATAATTCCATCTTATAACACAAAAATGTGATACGACAAAAATTACCGTTCAATGTAAAATCTTGAAACAATGTCCGGTGGTAAAAGGTAAAGTTGTTCCTGTGCTTAACTATTTAATCACTACGCCATGAAGGCGTATGGGGGAGTGGGTGTATAGTCCAACGTATTCTCAACCTCCTCACTAGTTGGAAGTGAGTGGTCAGCTTCACATCCTGGCCGCTTTATCCAGTGATATCCAAGCTATGCCCGTTGCTAGTCCTGCAAAATAAACTCTTGAGATGAATTTGGTAATTCTGTGGCTTAGACTGCAACAGATTTCAAACCATCAGTTAAAACCTATGCTAATTTTTGGAACCCTCATTGTTCCAAATCTCATTTCAACACCCCTCCCCGCCAAAATATTAAACTCAACACGTAGCACAGATATTAAAACACTTCTTCCTTTCCCCAGTAACACGTTCAGTTAATGTGACTAGATGGATTACATACTGTGTACTATAGGCATCACAGAAATGCAGACATCAGTCAAGTGCGTGTCCGCGTTGTCGTCGCACAGAAACCTGAGCGCTGAGCGCTGATGTACAGCCCTACCTAGCTACCTGACCCACAAATATGGCGAGCGGGAGCTCATAGCGGGAATTCGATCCGCTGCACTACTGGATAGCGTTCAGCAAGGAGCCCTCAGACAAATGCGCCCAATAGTACTCAATGTTTCACTCTACTGAAGGAGAAAATTATCCTTGCCGCTCTCTCCAATAGGCTGGAAGTAAGTGCGTCGAGCCGTTCGGCACGTTTCGGAGAAAACAGCATTACATAAACCGTGTGCTTGCTTTAGTCAGAAGGAAATATGATGAATTTCTGGCTTCGTTCACCTCACAACGCCGTATTAACTGCTGAAATTATTTATACCGTCACGTGTCACAGTGGCCAAAACACGGGTTTGGAATGGTAATTGGATTTAGTGGATACTTACAGGTCGTAACTACAAATAATTATAACACTACTGCTGCTTTACACAATTTACACTCACTCCACATTAAACTTCTCAATCCATCTGCACTAATCTTCACGGAGTCGGTCACGGTAGCCGAGCGGTCTAAGGCATGTACTGTTTTCGCTCGCTTGGAAACCGGGATCGTGGGTTCGAATCTCACTCAGGGCATGGATGTTTGTGTGCGTTTTTCTGTGTTTGTGTACAGGTAGAGGCCTTGCGACGAGCTGATCACTGGCCCAAGGAGTCCTACCGAATGTGTAAGATGTAGAAAAACCGAAGTGAACGGAGAAGTTCATGGAGGTAGTCCTAGGCCCAATGGGGGTGTAGTGCCAAGGAAAAATCTTCACGGATTTATAACACAGGAACTATAAAAGACTCACCAAAACACACATTCCAAATATCACTGTGCTAAAGCATACATAAAATCTTCAAATCATATTCTAAATCTTCACAGGTCGACTTCCTGTACTCTTCAACTACGAACTTCCCGTGGCTATCTCCTACCGAGAACCGACTCGTCCCCGAACCGAATGAATTCTGTCATTTATACATATAGCCGAGGAACGGACATGCATCATAGGAAACATGTCACGTGACCACCACCCACCGCTGCGTAACGACACCGCTTCAACGGAAAACACAGCCTCCTCTATTGTTGCGTGTTGGACCATATTTAGAGAACTGTTTCCTGGCAACGCGTAGGTAACTCAGTAAAGAGAACAGGCCTATAAATGGTGAACAGTGGGAGAGATAAGAGGAAGCGGGAACCTATTAAAAATAACCTATGAGCATTTAAATGCAGGAATTATGGAAAAGAAATGATGGCTCCATGCTAAAGTCCATCTGCTCTAGAGACGAGGGTACGTAGTGCTTTGTGCAGGCAACGTTTCGACGGATTTCCCACTGGCGCATGAACACAGAAAATATGCCGAAAACCAATTCTGGTACGTTTACAATGATGAATTAATTGTCTACGTCACTAACTGTCGATGATGCAACCTCGTTTCCATGTGATGGGTCATTTAGTTTACTGAATCCCGCGTTTTCTTCGATGCTCCATTTCCTTCAAGAAAACTCCGGCGCTGAAAGCAATGCATCCCATTCTGAGTTAGTTCACACTGACAAAGCGACAGTCCTACACCTAACACAACGCTGAGACAATATCTTTGGTACGAGTAGGCATTCGGCTGACTGGGAGGTTATAATATACCTAAAAGGCACCAGCGGTACCATGAAACCGCCTCGCTGTGTCAGTTCATGTTTCATGCTATTATTCCACATAGTCATTTAAGAAAGTATTCACTCTATTTTCATACTGTGACGTCCACTCTGTGTTCCCCTTGTGCTTAGCTCTCACTAATAGGGCGTATATCCCTGAGGATGGACCTACAGAGCCGAAACATATCACAACACTAAAATAAAATGTGATTGTAATAATATTTTGAAATAAAAAAAATTATGTTGCCTTAGGAACGTAAACAAGTGGTCGAGTAAAGATCTTATAAGTTGGATTCCGAATGTCCCGGTTCAAATCTCGGTTGGAATACCGACTATCTTGACTGAGCATTTTCTTGGTTGTTCCCACTGTATCCAGGCAAAAGTTAGAATAGCGCTTTAAATTAAGATACGGACGTTTGCCTCTACGCGCTTTCCATTTCATGGTCGAACCTGTTGACATCAAACAGTTTGCGTTACTGGTGACATCGTAATCAGCACGTAATACACGACAATACTGGAGAAAATTATCGATATGAATTTAACTTATCGATATATAATATTGAATAGTGATGTCTGCTTCAACTGAAACGTTTAATAATCGCGCTCAGGATAATTTACAACGAGAGGACACCCCTGTCTTCTGCCACAGTCTGAGGCCCATGATTCATTTGGAAGTCTGTGATCTTCGGCCTTTACGAAACGAATTAAGTTACCACAGAATTTTTATTACGGGGTTTATGAAATAAAATGTAGTATAATTCGACTGATTGGTAGCGAAATGGTTGTAGAGGTGGACCAGACACTTGTAGCAGTGTTCCTTGCAAGAGCGCCGGAGACGCACCGGAAACTGTACTCAGATCACGTCGCCCATGACAAGCGCACGGCCCGTTCGATCGGTCTATAACAGTGACATAACTCAGGAGAAACTGCCAGCCGCCACGAGGTCTGTGTCAGCTGATTCGCACCATCGCTCTGCTACAAGAGCAGCCGCTAGTTATGTTCCCTGTAGTGCCCTTAGTTCACACTTACCGATACATGTCTCAGTGAGAATTATTATTATTATTATTTTGACCACCACTGTGGTCTAGTGGTCACAGTACCTGGCTACAGATTCAGAGGTCCTGGTTCGATTCCCGGCGCTACTAGGTTTTCTGAGAAGTAGTGGGTCTGAAACGGGGTCCATTCAGCCTTGTGACGATATTTGAGGAGCTATTTCAAGGAAATAGTGGATCCGGTCTAGAAAACCGAGATTAACGGCCGTGGGGATCCGTTGCTCTGACCACACGACACTCTCTATCTGCAAAAGTTGGCACTAACTTCGCCGACAAGCGGCGGTCGGTAATTGGCCTCTTGGATGTTAAGAAAGCATGTAAATAAATAAATAATTGAACTGCATTAACCAAGTATTATTAACGACAGTCAGTGTTATACAGGTATTTATCACGTAGCTGTTCCATCATGAGACAACATTATATATTCAGTGGGGGGGGGGGAAACACTGGTTTCATATACCCTTCCTGCAATGTGTATTATGTTACATATCTACAACGGGGATGCACGGTAGCGTATTTGGTTGAGGCAGTACGCTACGAGCCGGAAAGTGATGAGGTGGATTTATTTTTTCAATTGACCTAATTCTGCCAGCCGCACTGTAGCCCTGCCTCTAACAGAAATGAGTATCTGGAATATTCTTGGGGGTAAAGCGCGGCCGGCGCGTAAGGCTGACAACCTCACCGCCATCTGTGAGCCGATTTTCTAGAGAGAATGTGGAAGTCTCGACGTCTCACAGCCCTATGGGCTTTGACAGCCGGTTACAGGGACAGCTTCTTTTTTATATTTATAGTATAATTCCGTGGAGAAGAGAAGCTAATCGTGGCTCAGCTATCCAAGGCATTCCCCATTCTTTCTACAGTCTAAGCTTCTTTACCGTATCCGTATTCAAATGAATCCTCCAAGTCAAAATGGTAAAGTTGCCCTTGTGCTTAGGTAATTAATCACTACGCCATGAAGACGTATTGGGGGAGTGGACGTATAGACCCACGTACTCTTCAACTCGACACTAGATGGAGTTAGGTGGTCACCTTCAAGCCTCTGCCACTTCACCCCCGAGGAAAGATTATCGGGTACACCTTGTATAGGAGGCTGGGTGAATTCTCCAAAATCAGATATAAAATGTTCCTTTCAGTTTGGCCTATGCCTCTCTAATGGTCTTTACTTTCCAGATTCTCATCCCCAATTTGCATTATACACTAATAAACCGTGCTGAAGCCGGTCACGGTGGCCGAGCGGTCTAAGGCATGCACTGTCTTCGCTCGCTCGGAAGCCGGGATCGTGGGCTCGAATCGCACTCAGGGCATCGATGTTTGTGTACAGGTAGAGGCCTTGCGACTAGCTGATCACCCGCCCAAGGAGTCCTACCATATGTGTAAAATCTAGTAAACCGAAGTGAAACTGAGAGTTTCATGGAGGTAGGTCTAGGACCAAATGAGGGCTGTAGCGCCAATAAAGAAAAAACGTGTTGAAAATGGCTACACCACGTCCGTACGTTGAGTTCAGAAACAAATTATCATTTTCCGATGTGTGGAAAGCAGAAATTTAGGCATACACTTACCTATAAAGCGACTGAATTCTCTTACAGTGAAAACGTAAGAGAATTTTCCCACAATCCCAGAGAAATACATCACTAACACTTAAGTGGTGAATAAATATTATAAAGTTGCTTGTTATGTGACTAAATTATTTTTCATTTCCTCTCCCTTGCATACAAATATTCTCTCCTGGACTTCTTAAACACTCCAACTTTATGTCCAGTCCTCTGACTCAGGGACAATGCGTCACGTATATCAGTAAAAACAAAAGGTGAGATTGCAGTTTTACATGTTACGTTTCCCCTAGCGTGGTTCTACACAGAATTCATTGAGACTGCGAGGGAACGGAAATGCCCACCGAGACGCATGTCGATCCATTCTCAAGAAAACATCACCCTAAAGTTTGCCGTCTGACACAGGAAGGCTGCAAGGCTGCAACATTGCTGGTTACCGTAGCAACGAATTTACGAGCGTTATCAAGTACACACGTGTTGCACCGTCTCGTATAAAAGTATATGCTACAGCAGGACACTTTACGGCACTGTCAACGTGCAGAAAGTGCGATAATTGTCTTAGCTGGAAAAAATTAGGAAGGAGGAGGGCGTGGTCTAGTTTCAGTAGTAGTACCCCGGTATTCGGCTGAAGGAGCTGAGAGGAACTACTTCAATCCTCAGTCAGTATAACCAGCCCTTCCGAACAAAACTCTAGTGCGTTAATGATACATTAACCTGCTTTGTCTGTATATAAAGTAGATCACGAATGAGCGAACGGTCTTCTGTTTCAAATTTTTTGGCGTTGACAGTACCTGAACGTACATCCATAAAGAACGGCCTCCAGTTTATGTACAGAGTGATGCATTTCAGATGTCAGAAAAGTAAACAGTTGTATACAAGAAGTTAATGAGCAGTGGCAAAATGATCATTAAGACGCTTCCACATTACTCGTGCTCGTGCTCGTGCTCGCTAGGCTTGTGTTCGTCGGGAGACTTGTCTGGCTTTTACTTGTGCTCGTAAATCTTCGTCCACACTACTTCAGTTGCTCGCCAGGCTTCGGCGCGTGAGGATCCGTATATTTACTCGTAGTGTGTATAGGCTGTAGTCGTATTTTAATTTATTGGCTATAGTTTTTAAATTAAAAATTAAAAATTTGCTTGTCTCGTGACTTGTCATATCATCCACATTACTCGCGAGCATAGCGAGTCACACGAGCACGGGTAATGTGGACGCTCCTTTAGAATATCCCCAGAGAATTTCTGAAACTATTTTGATAGTGCTCATATGCTCTTCTTTGAATAACAGCAGGGTTATTGCATAAATATTTAATCCTATGAGGTAACTCATTAAAAATTTAATCTTTTTATTTAAATAATTCCAGTGTGCGTTGTAGCTATTCTTACTTCTAGAATCAGGATTCTGTCTCTTAGATTAGATATAAAAAACATGAATTCCCCGCTGATTTCAAAGGGCAGTTCTCCAGTACCTAGGCCTACAATGCTTCTGGAGATCAAAATTAAAACTTAGGGAATCTTAACTAAATGACAGTGTATATATTTATTTAAGTTCATTTAATCATTAATATTTTATGGAATATAAGTCATACGAAGCCTTAAGAACAGAAGTGCTCCTTCGAAGACGTGTTAATGAAATATTTGTGTATATCCATCGAGTTTTTCACTTAGAAAATTCAGTTATGGATAACATTGACCTATTTGTGAGGAAGTCGGTGTGAACATTATGACACCAGGGTCTCTTGTACATAGTTTATCCTAATTCTCTGCCATCAACCATACCGACGCTGATGCCGTGCAAATATACGAGGTAAAGCAATGCTTGCTGTCATCGAATTAAGATCGTAAAATTATATATGGCGACAAGTTTTTGAAAGGAAACAAATTACATTTAAAACGTAAAAGGTAAGATAAATTTGTCCCTGTGCTTAACTAATTACGCACTACGCCATGAAGGCGTATGAGGGAGTGGATGTATAGATCCACATTTTCTTAACCTCGGCACTACCTGGAGGTGAGTGGTCAGCTTCACGTCCCGGCTGCTTTACCCAAGGGTACCCATTCGATAGGAGGTTGGGTGGGCCCCAGAGCCTGTCTGGACGACACGGGAAAGTGAAAATTCTTACCCCCACAGAGACTCGAACTCTGACCCATCGGTTGTCCAGTCCATAACCAGTCGCTATACCTACAACAGTATCCCGGGTTTTATGTTTAAAAAATAATGGTTCAAAAATGGAAAACATAACGACGTATTTTCTCATCAACGCTACATTCACTGATCAACTTTCTTTGTAACCTCAAACACAGGGATTGTAAATTGGCACGTTGTGACACTAATAGCAGTGAGGAACATGCCAAGTATTCAACATTTAGAAGTTCTGATCCTTCGAAACCCTAAGATCCATCATGCCATTGGGAAGTGCTTTATCAAATGCTGTTCCCAACGCTGAGACCTTGTCTTCTGTTCCAGTTAGCAATGTAAAGACCGGACCGCAGTTTCAAAGGGTCCCGGACAACATTGTACAGTGTTACACACTACCCACTATACATAATTAACAGGGGCCACGAGAGTTATTTACATAAGATATTCCCACGAACCTTCGTAACTTTAGAGTGCGTGTTTCGTCCGTCTTTTGTTTCCTTTAAGTTCGTTTTATAGATCGTTTTACCCTTGCACACGCTACTTTTTATGTGATTGTCCAAATACTGCGTTGCCGCACTGTTCCTTCTGTGAGTATCTTTCAGAGCTTGAACTATGCATAATTCAAAGGGGTAAACCAAAGTTCGCTGTTTGTCTTTTGTGCCGCTCTTGCTCCTCTCGCATGGTCCCGATCAGAAATCGAAGTTCGTCAACCGGCCATGTTGATATGTCTGCCCTGTAGTTGTCCGAGATTAAAAGGGGATGCACCAATCTCGGCTGTTCCTAATTTCGAACTGATAGAAATTACGATATACAGCTGGCACGTCTTCTTATTCACTGGCTTTACAGCACCCTTGGGCCCTGCCCTCTGATTTTCAGTTAGATATCTGATCATATTACAGACGGCAGGACTCCTTGAACGAGTCATCAACTCGTCACTTGGTCTCTACCTAAACACAGGACAACATACACACAGACACCCATGTATTAAGTGGGGTTCGAACCCACGGTCCCGGCTTCCGAGAGAGCGAAGACAGTACATGCCTTAGACCGCTCGGCTACTGTGACCGGCGCTGTCAGGATATTTGTGCCTGTGATAATGGAGAAAATTGTACGCAGTCAATAACTTCACATGACTAAATTAAGGATCAGACCTATGTTCAGAAAGCATCCATTTCTAAGGTATAGTATAAATTTGTTAGCCTCATGTGCAACAATATATTCTATAAAATTTAAAAACGTTAAAAGGTTAAAAGACCATACTGCACGTTTCGGCCAATGTGGTCATCATCAGGTGTTAAAATTTTTGACGAGGAAAGTGTTGTCTTCCCTTGTGGCGTATGATGTTAAATACGTCCGCATATGTGTTTGAGTTTGTGGGTTGTGTTCCCTCATGTTTTGTTCTGTTGCGTGTCACGTTCCCGCCAAATATTTTAACACCTNCGTGTTTGAGTTTGTGGGTTGTGTTCCCTCATGTTTTGTTCTTTTGTGGGTTGTGTTCCCTCATTTTTTGTTCTGTTGCGTGTCACGTTCCCGCCAAATATTTTAACACCTGATGATGTTCACATTGTTCGAAACACGTAGTGATAATCATGGAATAAGAAAACAGATAATTTCAGCCAGTTGGTAGCATAATCGGATTTGATCAAGGCGTTGCCAGGCAACAGCTCTGTAAACACGGTAAATTATGCAACAATAGGAGGCTGTGTTTTCTACATCTTCCGCGCCAAGTAACAGTAGGAATGGGGTTCTCTGTGACCAGTTGGTAGGTTACACAACGGTTCTTACAGTAGAACTGTTTTCTGTGCGGTCCGTGTCGCGGCTATACGACGAGATTCCAAGAATAACCAAGGTAGTACAAGGGCCAGCAGCATATACAAAAGATAGATCCATCCTCTCGTCAGAGAGGGCGTCCCATAGAAACAAGACCGTAACTGTCGAGGAGTAATAAATATCTGGTCCTGAGCCCCAGGAGGGTGCTCGATACCAAGACTTACTGACTGACTGATCGTCAGTTGCAATATGACTGACTTTGAACCAAGGTAGTGAACACATCTGGAGGCGGGGTCGAATACCTCCACCGTGACTCTGCAAATCGTAGGAGGCGATGTAAAGAGAAGTCTGAAATCTGAGACAGTAAAATAATGTCGCGAGTCCTAAGAGTCTCGGACTCGAGAAAGACTGCGCTGGCAAGGGCCACCAGCATATACAAAAGACAGACCCGTCCTCTCATCAGAGAGGGTGTCCCACAAAAAAAAACCGTAACTGTCAAACAGAGAAATGTGAAGACCTGGTGTGGTTAGGAGATTTTATTCACTTGTAATACTTGAGTGTGTGATTCGGTGAGTCTGTTATAAAGTTTGTGTCTTAATTGCATTACCAGGAGAGGGCTAGTGTACGTGTAACATGAATTATAAGTGAAGAAATAGCGATAGTTTTATAATTACGTGTAATTACTGGTGGTGTATATAAGGAGTAAATAAACCCATTCACCCAAACCCGAACCCGCGTTATTAGTCACTAATACACGTGAACATACAATTAAGATTCTATACAGAACTGCGATATAGATAAGGAACTGGACTTATCAAGGCCAAGAATTCATCCTAACTCAGGCAGCGGAAATATAATTTTGCGTGCTATGAATACCTACATTCATGTCTTCTAAAGCGTCGATGAATAGGCTATGTTACAATTTCGAAGATCATAGACTGGAAGAGGAGATAAGCTTATCAGATCAGAGATATAAATAGTTGGATTATCTTACTCGGAAGCAAGATAAGTGGAGCGCGTGATTTTTTTTTAAACTTGATGGACACTGAGAGAGAGAGAGATGATGGACTGATGCAAGCGGTTAACCAGTGTTTACATGGAAGAAGCCACTAGTTTAGTTTCTAGAAGTAGATGATGATGATGATGATGATGATGATGATGATGATGATACGAAATAGCGACACAGCTCTTGTAATGAAAACCCGTGTCACCAAGCTAATGATTTCAGAAGAGACATGGAACGGAACAGAATTATTCTCAGTCAATCAAGAAATTTAAGTTCTGTGCTCACACAAAGCCTCAACTGGATCATAATCTTATCCAGATAAATCCAGTTCAAACACTCACATACTGTATGTTTAAGATACATTTAACATTAAATTCATCTACATTTTAACTAAAACTTCTATGCATTTCTCAGCTCCTTCGCCCGTGTTATTTGTCTCACCTACGTCACCCTCCGTGATCTGTCCTACTAATAACATTTTCTGCACAGTATAAGCTGTCAAATTCCTCCGTCTCTCTCTCTCTCTCTGAGATACAAACTCATCTCCTCGGATTCCGGTGTTCAAACAAAGTTTAATTACGTATATTAATGTCTTTTTAAATACGCTCATTATGATAGTCATTTAAACGTTTATTTTCAAAAGGAAATATGCTAGGGCACAAATTGTTTTTGCATTCTGGCCAACTCCCTTTGGGATAAGCGATTGTAAAACCTCGCAGAGAGGCATTCGATCTACTATTAATAGAAGATCAGTAAGGTCCCATCTGAAAGCTAGTTCTCTGCTATAGGGTTACAAGGCTAATCCAAATAGAACGGAGCACGGTCTGGCGTGGAAACACGACATAGTACTAGATGTACAGGGTACAAGGCTAATCCAAATAGAACAGAGCACGGTCTGGCGTAGAAACAGGACATAGCACTAGATGTACAGGTTAAAAGGCTAATCCAAATAGAACAGAGCACGGTCTGGCGTAGAAACAGGACATAGCACTAGATGTACAGGTTAAAAGGCTAATCCAAATAGAACAGAGCACGGTCTGGCGTAGAAACAGGACATAGCACTAGATGTACCGGTTAAAACGCCAGAATTTTCTGGAAAAAATGTAACAGAAGTTGTAACATATGCTTCACTGCTACGTAACTTCGGATTTCTTTCTACTTCAGCGGCTAACTGAAGGCCATTCACACAAAATAATGCACTAAGCATAAACAACAAAGCACGGCCTCAACAACAGGATGACACTAGAGTCCTACTTCCTCAACTTCCTTCAAAGAAAGGCGATATAAAGGACTCGATCCAAATTGGTTCTAAAAATTGTAACAAAATCTTTTGAAACCAAACTTGTAAACAACTAATTGTAATAAATTATAAATATTTTAATGTATTCAATCATATCGTTGTAGTTGTTAAAGGCTAAGAATTTATATTCAAGGCATTGTCATGATACTGTAAGTATGTATTTATATTGACCAATCACATTGTAATAGTACTTTCCGCCTGTATTGCTATGTCCTTCTGAAGATGGTCTCTCAGGTCAAAACATGTCAAGGATGAAAGATTAAGGAGAGAAAGAAGAAACATTTCATCAGTCAAACCGGACGGAGCTGATAGCCTTTTATAATATTGCTAGTGTGACGGACCAGGATGAACCAAATGAAAAATGTACTAAGCACTTAATGGACTTCTTGATGCTACTGTAAAGCAGTGTACAGCAGTACGTTTTGGCAAAAGACGATGGATAATCCTTGAATGAGGGACTCGGTCTTTACCCATAGAGCTATGCAGAGAAACCAAACACTCGTGATCCGACCGGACATTAAGCCAGGTGCAACAACACCACGCACGTACTGAACAGTAGCGCCAACAATGCAAGACGGTGCCGCTGCCTTTGTGTCCTTACATCAAGCAATGAGTGGCACTAAACTTCCACGCCGCGATTTAGTAGTCCGTCGTATCAGCACTCAAATCTGTCCGCCTCGAAACAGCAATGGCCAACAATCTTCAACTTTCGAAGTTCAAATAATGTTCTAACAACACTGTGTTTTTTCCACTCGAGATGATTGTTGCTACGTCATGTGTATTTAGCGTCAGAGATCATTAAATCGCGGTAGAACTGTAGATGGTGAGCGGTTAGCTTCTTGATTACTAAATCAAATGAACCACGTGTGAAGACACGATCAAATGATGTGATGACATGCTCCTTATCTAATCGGTTTCCACAAAACTGTTGTCTGCAGCGTTGCCAGGGAACCCCCAGCACTGTCCTCCGTTTTCATGTGGAGTAACACGGGGAGTCCAGTCTCTGCCTCCCGGCGTGGACGTCAAATACGACAGCTAAGCGTGCAACCCCCGAATAACTGAACAAAAAAGCGAATGTCTGTAGACAGACTAAGGCCTGATGTCAGGGGCAAAACAAAGCCCTACGCTATGAAGTTTTTCCCTGGGCTTATCCCATTAAACATGCCATGAAGGCATGCGGGGGCAATTGAGGTAGCGCTTAACATTTTAACCCCTAATTAGATGGAGGGGAGTGGTAAGCTTCACGCCACACCTCACTTATTCTCAAAGTATACAGAGACCCAGTCGGGGTAGCGATTGAATAACTGAGAGGTCGAAGTTCGCGTCCCGGTAGCTTCAAGGCTTTTCTTTACTCCACGTCTTCCAGACTCGTTCTGAGATCCACTCAGCCTCCTATACAATGGGTACTGGAGACTCCTTCCCCGGGGTAAAGCGGCCAGGGCGTGAAGCTCACCACTCACTTCCAGTTAGTGCCGAGGTCAAGAAAATGTGGATCTATATACCCACTCCCCCATACGCCTTAATGGTATAATGCTTAGTTAAGCACATGCCAACAGCCCCAGTACCTACTGTATAGGAGGCAGGGTGGGCCCCAGGGCCGGTCTAGAAGCCATAAAGAAGAGAAAGCTCTTTTTCCAGTTTCTTTGTCTCTATACCGACTGAGCTATCCCGGCCGCACAACATTACACTGTGGCAAATTCAAATTCCTACTTTTGCGTTTACACGGGAATGCAGGACTTGTTTTGGAGCAGTGATGCTTGCTTTATTATGAAACGCTACTTTCATACATCGACAAATCAAATTGCTGATGACAGAAGTGTTGATCCTTCCATCAACGTGCTTTCCCGGACGAAGCACCCGCGATTGTCGTAGCATCCCAAACATTTTAGTTGTCCACTGATTGAGGCCGGCTCATTCGAACGGACTCAACAGAACAGGTGTCCCCCACCCCGGCACCTGAGGACGCGAACAAACTCAGTTTCCGAAACGTTGTGTTCTTGCGAGTACAGGATGGTGGACAAAGTTCAAAAACCCAACAACCCCAAATTTCAGGTTTCCTAACCCGGAAATTCCTTCCGAAGACGGGCCCATTCGTATCACTATGGGCTCACTCTTACGACACGAAAAAGATGAGTACAAAGGTGGAGAGACATGGAATTATAGTCACGTGGACAGAACCATTTTTTATCTCGTTGGTGAAACAGGGTGTCTCGCGGTACTGTGAAGCCGATGAAGTTTTTTAACACAGTGCTATAAATTGAGTGCACTAGAGAAAATAAATTATCTTTAGAGTGTCTCTAAGCAAAACTAATTTTAAACTTTAAATTTTAGTGCTCGGATCCTTGCTAAACGCAATTATGTGGTTCAGTTTACGTACAATGTTGACTGTACCGGTTTTCTTCGTTCATCTTTCCAAAATATTTTCCCAGATTTTTATGGTTTTAAGCAGCAGACAAGAAGACAAGATGTTCTGGACTGAATGGTAGCAAACATTACCGCAGTTCAGTCTCTCAGTTTCCTCCTGAAAAAGAAATTTGATTTGTTGTTGTCGTTCCAAAATATTCGAACTGTGCCACAATTTCAAAGGATCTGTTAGTTCTCTCCATGTTATAATTTTGCCTCGCATATTGGTGACGAGACAGAAAAATACAGGCCTACTTAGCTTCCTCTGCCTTCACTTCTAGACCAAACTCCCTAATAGAGTCAATTAAGTTGTCTGTGTCTTTCTTTATGGTCTCTACTGTATCTCCAAATAGATCCACAACATCAGCATAGACCAGCAGCTGACGTGTCCCATTTAATTTCAGTCCCACCTGGTTTTCCTGGGCCTTCCTAATGGCATATTCTAAAGCAAAGTTGAAAAGCAATAGCGATAAAACATCTCCTTGTTTTAGATCATTCTGGGTAGGAAAATTATCGGACAAATATTTACCTACACGGACTTTACTATACATTTCGTTTAAACACATTTTAATCAGCCTAACTCTTTTCATGGGTACCACAAACTCTACGAGAATATTGT